>NC_052066.1:45660564-45845564 GCF_015852505.1 Tachyglossus aculeatus
ATTGGCAGAGCCAGGATTCAAACCCATGACCTCTGACTCCAAAGCCTGTGTTCTTTCCGCTGAGCCATGCTGCTTCTCTACTTCAAAAACACATGCTGCTTCAAAACACACTGCTTTAAAAGGATCCACCTTTACAAATTATGTTAAAATGACAAATATATTTGGCATCAATTATGGGAAAATTGCAATTTTTCCCTCTGCAACATCAATCCACATGTTTTGTTGGCTAGAGTCTCCCCATTTTAGACTGTGAGCCTGTTGTTGGGTAGGGACCATCTCTATATGTTGCTGATTTGTACTTCCCAAGCGCTTAGTACAGTGCTCTGTACACAGTAAGTCCTCAATAAATATGATTGAATGAATAAATGAATGAATAAATGAAACTTCAGTGCATCTGGACATGTTCAAATAGACAAATCGGTTGTATGTGGATGCAGGTTTTGGTGCCAGATATTGGATATCGAAGGGAATAAAGATTCTGCAGAGCAAATCCAGACATAATAATAATGTTAATGATGGTGTTTGTTAAGCACTTACTATGTGCAAAGCACTGTTCTAATCGCTGCGGGGATACAAGGTGATCAGGTTGTCCCACGTGGGGCTCACAGTCTTCATCCCCATTTTACAGATGAGGAGACTGAGGCTCAGAGAAGTTAACTGACTGGCCCAAGGTCACAGAGCAGACATGTGGTGGAGGTGGATTAGAACCCATGACCCCTCACTCCCAAGCCTGAGCTCTTTCCACTGAGCCGTGCTGCTTCTGTAATATGGCTGGCAATTATGAATGTTGCCAGCCACATACATTTTCTACAGTGCACTGAACACCTGTAGCTTGTCCACTGGGATCAATCAATCAATCAATCGTATTTACTGAGCACTTACTGTGTGCAGAGCGCTTAGTACAGTGCTCTGCACACAGTAAGCGCTCAATAAATACGATTGATGATGATGATTTGTACCTATGTATTACTCTATTTTACTTGTACATATTCACTACTTTATTTTATTAATGATATGCATACAGCTATAATTCTATTTATTCTGACAATTTTGACACCTGTCTAAATGTTTTCTTTTGTTGTCTGTCTCCCCTTTCTAGACTGTGACACCATTGTTGGGTAGGGACCATCTCTATATGTTGCCAACTTGTACTTCCCAAGCGCTTAGTACAGTGTGCTGCACACAGTAAGCGCTCAATAAATATGATTGAATGAATGAATGAATGCAGAGCACTGTACTAAGCGCTTGGGAAGTACAAGTTGGCAACATATAGAGACAGTCTAAGCTAGCACTGCAGTACACTAAGTTCTAGCAGAATGTCACTATGTGTTTTGGCTAGAAACCAATGGCAAAATTAGGGAACTTTCTTCCCTCAATACCTGCTTTTCTGGTTACTGAACAATACAGTGCAGTGTAGGAGAAACAGTTTTGCTTGAGTGCAATACATCAAACACAGGGTGAGTACTACAACATGAGCCTTCTCTGATGCAGGTTCATCAACCCCTGCATTAGAGGAGATCTGGGCAGAAGCAATATGGAATAGTGGAAAGATCACAGGTCTCAGAGTCGGAGGACCTAAATTCCATCCCCGGCTCTGCCACATAACCATAATAATAATAATAATAATGATTATGGTATTTGGTAATCCCTTATTATGTATTATGTACCAAGCACTGTACTAAGCGGTGGGGTGGCTACAAGCAAATTGGGTTGGATACGGTACCTGTCCCATGTGGGGCTCATAAGCTCAATCCACATTTTACAGATAATAATAATAATGATGGCATTTGTTAGGCGCTTACTATGTGCAATGCACTGTTCTAAGAGCTGGGGAGGATACAAGGTGATTAGGTTGTCCCAAGTGGGGCTCACAGTCTTAATCTCCATTTTATAGAAGAAGTAACTGAGGCACAGAGAAGTTAAGTGACTTGCCCAAAGTCACACAGCTGACAAGTGGCAGAGCTGGGATTTGAACCCATGACCTCTGACTCCCAAGCCCGTGCTCTTTCCACTGAGCCACGCTGCTTCTCATGAGCAGATAATAATAATAATAATAATGATGGCATTTGTTAAGCACTTACTATGTGCAGAGCACTGTTCTAAGCACTGGGGGGGATACAGTTAGATCAAGTTGTCCCACATGGGGCTCACAGTCTTAATCCCCATTTTACAGATGAGGTAACTGAGGCTCAGAGAAGTGAAGTGACTTGCCCAAGGTCACTTGTCTTCTACGGGACCTTGGGCAAGTCACCTAACTTCTCTCTGCCTCACTTTCGTCATCCGTAAAATGGTGATTGAATCTCTATTCTCTCTCCTTTCTTTGACTGTTAGCCCCATGTGGAACAGGGAGCATTTCTGACCTGATTATCTTATATCATCATCATCAGTCGTATTTATTGAGCACTTACTGTGTGCAGAGCACTGTACTAAGCGCTTGGGAAGTACAAGTTGGCAACATATAGAGACAGTCCCTACCCAACAGTGGGCTCACAGTCTAAAAGGGGGAGACAGAGAACAAAACCAAACATACTAACAAAATAAAATAGACAAAATAAAATAGACAGCACTCACTACAGTTTCTGACACATAGTAAGAATTTCACAAATATCACTATTATTGTGACTATTGTGTGGGACAGGGACTCGATCTAACATATCCTGAATTTATCCCAGTGCTTAGTACATTGTAAGTACTTTACATTAGTACAATGTACATTGGTACATTGTAAGTACTTAACAAAAACCACAATTACTATTATTTTGGGTATACTATCAATGCTTTACATGTTGGCAGGGGAATTCTTTCCAGTTAACGACAATATAATTTTCAGACAAAGGCCCAACCTAGAAAGAACTCCTTGCTTTTTGATGTGTAAGCTAGAAAGAGCTATCGTCAACCAGAAAGACTGTATATTTAGGTGATTTGTCATGTGAAACAACAAACTTCTGGAATGTAGCTTTTGGTCATATACACTATTGCTCCAGTTGAACACAGTGATCTATGTTGAGGGTCAAAGGCAAGGAAATGCCCCTCCTCTCTGTTTCCTGTCTCTAAGTAATCAATCATTTATTACCAAAGGGAATTCTCTCTCTGCACGTGGCATGTTTTTCATCGTCTTGTGTTATCATTTGTTAATTAAATCACAGAGCACTCTGTACCTTGGTCTATAACTATGACACCATTCCCAACTGTGTTTTTCTGTTTGTGTTTTCAGATGGTGTAAATCATACCTTGGTTTGTCCTACTGTGGAACCACAGCATTTTATGAGCATTATATCCACTTCTGATATTTGTGCTACTGCAAAAACAAAATAAACAACAACAAAAAATTCAAGGCTTACATAATAATAATAATAATAATAATAATAATAATAATAATAATGGTATTTGTTAAATGCTTACTATGTGCAAAGCACTGTTATAAGCACTGGGGGATATAAGGTGATCAGGTTGTCCCACGGGGCGGGCTCACAGTCTTAATCCCCATTTTACAGATAGGGTAACTTGAGGCACAGAGAAGTGAAGTGGCTTGCCTAAAGTCACACAGCCAGTAAGTGGCAGACCCATCCGGTCGGCAGACCGAACTAGAACTTCTCTGTGCCTCAGTTCCCTCATCTGTAAAATGGGAATTAAGTCTGTGAGCCCCACGTGGGACAACCTAATCACTTTGCATCCTCCCCAGCGCTTAGAACAGTGCTTTGCACATAGTAAGCGCTTAATAAATGCCATTATTATTATTATTAGAACCCATGACCTCTGACTCCCAAGCCCTTGCTCTTTCCACTGTGTCATGTTGCTTCTCATAGTAGTATTAGTGCGAGATTTGTACTTCCCAAGCGCTTAGTACAGTGCTCTGCACATAGTATGCGCTCAATAAATACGATTGATTGATTGATTGATTGAGGTTATTTTGTGATGTGAGAAACAATTCTAGAAGCTCGGAAAGAACAGACGAATGAAGTGACGGGTTTCCTGGCCACAGGGAACTTATATTTCAACAGGGAAACAAATATAACAACGAATGTCTGGATATGAGCCACCTTTTTATCTAGATTCAGCTTAGAGAAACACCCTCTAATCGACCAGAACCTTTTGGAGATGACGTGTGATTCCTGGATAGTCCAAGTTTTTAATAAGTAGAAAAAGGTAAACCTTAGTCGTATATCTCCCATTCAAAAATACCATTTCTTGTCCTCAGACACCACTGTGGCCCAGTGGAAAGAGCCTGGGCTTTGGAGTCAGAGGTCATGGGCTCAAATTTTGGCTCCGCCAATTTTCAGCTGTGTGACTTTTAGCAAGTCACAACTTCTCTGGGCCTCAGTTCCCTCATCTGTAAAATGGATGAAGACTGTGAGCCCCCCGTGGGATAACCTGATCATCTTGTAACCTCCCCAGCGCTTAGAACAGTGCTTTGCACATAGTAAGTGCTTAATAAATACCATTATTATTATTATTATTATTATTATTATTTCCCTTCATTCGTCCTTTCATTCAATCGTATTTATTGAGCGCTTACTGTGTGCAGAGCACTATACTAACTGCTTGGGAAGTACAATTTGGCAACACATAGAGACAGTCCCTACCCAACAATGGACTCACAGTCTAGAAGGGAAGCAGTGTGGCTCAGTGGAAAGAGCCCGGGCTTTGGAGTCAGAGGCCATGGGTTCAAATCCCAGCTCTGCCACTTGTCTGCTGTGTGACTTTGGGCAAGTCACTTCACTTCTCTGGGCCTCAGTTCCCTCATCTGTGAAATGGGGATGAAGACTCTGAGCCCCTCGTGGGACAACCTGATTACCTGGTACCTACCCCAGCGATTAGAACAGTATTTTGCACACAGTAAGTGCTTAACAAATACCAACATTATTATTATTGGAGAAGCAGCATGGCTCAGTGGAAAGAGCACATGCTTTGGAGTCAGAGGTCAGGGGTTCAAATCCCGGCTCCACCAATTGTCAGCTGTGTGACTTTGGGCAAGTCACTTCACTTCTCCGTGCCTCAGTTACCTCATCTGTAAAATGGGGATTAAGACTGTGAACCCCCCGTGGGACAACCTGATCACCTTGTAACCTCCCCAGTGCTTAGAACAGTGCTTTGCACATAGTAGGCGCTTAATAAATACCATTATTATGATATGATTATTATTCGAACGGGGAGACAGACAACAAAACATAGTAACAAAATAAAATAAACAGTATTTCTTTCCCTTCCAATACTGCTTTCTTCCGCATCGGATTGTGAGATCCTTTAGAGCAGGAAACCTGGTCTTTTGTTTTGTTTTGTTTTGTTTTTTACTTCCACTGCACTGTGTCCAGATTGAAGAGTGTACTCCTGAAGTTATGCTTATTCACGGCGAACCACCCTTCTATTCACATCCCCCATCCCTAACACACATGTCTCACAGTCAAATACACAGGTCCATATCTTCTCACCCACCAGCAGTGAGTTGTAGCCAGGCTAGCAGGGAAACTGGCCAATCTGGCTAGTTTTGCGGGTCCGATAAGCAAGCAGCCGCCAGATGCAGAAGCTCTTTACATGGCATTTATTAAGCACTTACTATGTGCAAAGCACTGTTCAGTTTACAAAGTGATCAGGTTGTCCCACGTGGGGCTCACAGTCTTAATCCCCATTTTCCAGATGAGGGAACTGAGGCCCAGAGAAGTGAAGTGACTTGCCCAAAGTCACACAGCTGACAAGTGGAGGATTGGGATTTGAACCCATGACCTCTGACTCCAAAGCCCGGGCTCTTTCCATTGAGCCACGCTGCTTCCCCTAAGCGCTTAGTACAGTGCTCTGCACATAGTAAGCGCTCAATAAATACGATTGATTTACATCCCAAGGTGTTTCTATCGCTGGGGAGAAAGAGGAAGAAGTCAGATAGAGGAGGTTCTGTCAGTCCTCTATAAAGGCAAACAAACAGGAGGTTTTGCCCTTGACGTGATTGAGAGTTTCCACATGTCCCTGACTCAGTATTCTCCTCTGCAGCCTGTCAGAGTTTTGGGAAAAGCTATAAATGGATGGAAGTAAAGGGAAGCTTGTGTCTCCTTTGCACCCATGACAGCACCAAGCTGCAACCCCCTAACTCGCTAAGGGGAATTGGGTGAGGCATTCTGAACACGAGGAATGAAAGGAATAAAAATAATGATGTTGTGAATTCCTTCTTACAGTCCCCACCCATTCGCCATTTAACACTTGACTGACCTGAATACAACCAGCTATTCAGTTGATTCCAATCAAAGTATTTTCACAGAAGACAGTCACCCTGCTGAGACAGCTGGGCTCTCAAACCCGCTGCCTGCGGGCTAATCTTGGATGGCTTCCAGAAGCAGGGAGCTTCTTACCCCAAACTGCCCATTAACGGAGCAAGGTTTGCTCAGGAAAACCTCCCATCCTCTCCTCTAAAAGCAAGAATCATGGAAATGGGAGTAATTTTGAGAGAATTACTTTTTCCTTAAAGGTATTAAAAGAGGCATAGGGATGGAGATATTCTGTGGACTCCCAGGTAGTTCCCTTCCCTTTTCTTCCTCCTCTCACATCCTGTTTATGGGATTCTACTCCAAAAAGTTATCCTTCAAAGAGTTATCCTCTATATTCAGAGAAGATGCCATGGGTGGGGAAGTTCAACTTCAGGTGTATGTGTGGCAGAGAAGGCCAAGACAGGACCCTTGGGCCCACCCAGTTGGGACACACACTGAGTTTGTCCCTGGTTAATGAATCAATCAAAGGTATTTATTGAGTACTTACCGTGGGCAGAGAAATAATGCTAATTATTCATTCATTCAGTCGTATTTATTGAGTGCTTACTGTGTGCAGAGCACGCTTGGGAAGTACAAGTTGGCAACATAGAGAGACGAACCCTACACAACAGCAGGCTCACAGTCTAGAAGGGGACTGTATAATATTATAAGCATATAATAATGCATCATCATATAATATACATTAGCATAATATTATTTTATATATCATGAGATGCAATACAATATCATGTAATATAATATATAATTACATATAATATATTATATTATAATTATAATAATACATTATTATTGTTATAATGATTAAAATATATTATATTACAATTATAATGATGTATTATAGTTTTTATAACAATATATATTATCTATTACAATTATTATAATATGTTGTTATATTAAATACGATAATGTATTATACATATTATAATAATTATAGTATTTGTTAAGTGCTTACTATTTGCCAAGCACTGTTCTAAGTGCTGGAGTAAATACAAGGTAATCAGGCTGTCCTACGTGGGGCTCACAGTCTCAATCCCCATTATACAGATGACATAACTGAGGCACAGAGAAGTTAAGTGACTTGCCCAAGGTCACACAGCAGACAAGTGGTGGAGCCAGGATTAGAACCTACCACCTCTGGCTCCCAAGCCCGGGCTCTTGTCAGTAGGCCATGCTGTTCCTTGTACTTGTCCTACTCCTTAATACTGTACTAAGTGCTTGCCAATTATCAGCAGTGTGACTTTGGGCAAGTCACATAACTTCTCTGTGCCTCACTTCCCTCATCTGTAAAATGGGGATTAAGACTGTGAGCCCCACATGGGACAACATGATTACCTTGTAACCTCCCTAGCGCTTAGAACAGTGCTTTGCACATAGTAAGAGATTAATAAATGCCATCATTCTTATTATTATTAGTATAATAATATAATATATAATAAATAATAATAATAATAACAATAACATTATATATTATTATATATATATCCAATAATAATAATATCAACAATAGAGTTGATAGATGCTATCCCTGCCCTCAAAGAGTTTACAGTCTAGAAGGGGAGACAAACATTAAAATAAATTACAGAGAGAGGAAATGGCAGATTTTAAGGATATTTATACACCCAATTGTGTGTACAAGAGAAGCAGCTTGGCTAAGAGAAACAGCTTGGCTCAGTGGAAAGAGTATGGGCTTGGGAGCCAGAGGTCATGGGTTTGAATCCTGGCTCTGCCACATATCTGCTGTGTGACCTTGGGCAAGTCACTTAACTTCTCTGGGCCTCAGTTACCTCATCTGGAAAATGGGGATTAAGACTGTGAGCCCCACGTGGGACAACTTGATCACCTTGTATCCTCCCAGCACTTAGAACAGTGCTTTGCACATAATAAGCAATTAACAAATGCCAACACTATTATTATTATTATCAATGAGGCTGAAGGTGGGACTTGTACATATTTACTATTCTATTTATTTTATTTTGTTAATATATTCTGTTTTGTTGTCTTTCTCCCCCTTCTTGACTGTGAGCCCGTTGTTGGGTAGGGACCGTCTCTATATGTTGCCAACTTGGACTTCCCAAGCGCTTAGTACAGTGCTCTGCGCACAGTAAGTGCTCAATAAATATGATTGAATGAATGAATGAATGAATGAATAGCAAGAGTTTCGGGATGCAGATACATTGAATAAGCAACACTGAAGGGAGGGAAAGTAAGGGAAATGAGGGCTTAGCCAGAGAAGGCCTCCTGGAGGAGACGTGATTTTATCATGGCTTTGAGGGGTGGGAGAGTTGTGGGCTGTTGTGAGTTGTGAGTTATGAGGTGTGAGTTGGGGTTTCCCAGCGGGGAGATGTGGGCATGGGGTAAGCAGCAAGTTAGGAGATCAAAGTACAGTGAGGAAGTTGGCATTAAAAGAGCAAAGTATGTGGGTCTGGTTTTGGTACATCAGTGAGGTAAGGTAGGATGGGGGGAGAGCTGATTGTATGCCTTAAAGCCAATGCAAGGAGTTTCTCTTCGATGCAGTGGTGGATGGGCTACTATTGGAGGCTTTTGCGAGGTGGAAAGACATGGACTGATCAGTTTTGTTGTGTTGTGCTCAAACCCCTTGACTCAATCTTAAGTTCTAAAATAGGCTGCTTAAATTGTCTAGGTGGAAATCGCTGCAAAACATAAATAGAAGTTTCGGTTTCATTTGGCCTGATGTATATGATAAATATGCCAATTCTTTCTAAATTCCTGGAGGAGAACCCTGGCCATTAAAGAGAACATTTGTTTTCACGGGTTATCTAAGACTTTCTAAACAATCTCCGTGGGTCCCCGCACAGACCAAATGTACTCACACCTTTCATATTTTATAACGTTCCTCAAGCTTCCTCTCCATCATGTATTGGTGATCTTGGCGGCCGTGCTCTGTATTCTCAGACCACTAATAATAATGATTGTTATTATAATTATCATTATATATTATCGTATTATAATATAATAATATCATTATAATAATGTTATTTATTATGATAATATATAATATAATAATATTTTATACTATTATTATTATTGTATTTGTTAAGCACTTACTATGTGCCAGGCACTGTTCTAAGGGCTGGGGTAGATACAAGGTCATCAGGTTGTCCCATGTGAGGCTCACAGTCTTAATCCCCATTTTACAGATGAGGGAACTGAGGCACGGAGAAGTGCACTGTCTTGCCCAAGGTCACACAGCAGACAAGTGGTGGAGCCGAGATTAGAACCCATGACCTTCTGACTTCCAGGCTTGTGCTTTACTGTGCTTTGAGAAGCAGTGTGGTGCAGTGGAAAGAGCTCGGGTGGAAAGAGTCAGAGGTCATGGGTTCAAATCCCAGCTCCACCAATTGTCAGCTGTGTGACTTTGGGCAAGTCACTTCACTTCTCTGGGCCTCAGTTACTGCATCTGTAAAATGGGGATTAAGACTATGAGCCCCCCCCATAGGACAACCTGATCACCTTGTATCCTCCCCAGCGCTTAGTACAGTGCTTTACACGTAGTAAGCGCTTAATAAATGCCATCATTATTATTTTAGGGAAGCAGCATGCCTCAGTGGAAAAATAATAATAATAATCATGATAGCATTTATTAAGCTCTTACTATATGCAAAGCACTGTTCTAAGCGCTGGGAAGGTTACAAGGTGATCAGGTTGTCCCATGGGGGGCTCACAGTCTTCATCCCCAATGAAGAGGGGATGAAGTTGATGTGGAAAGAGCCCGGGCTTTGGAGTCAGAGGTCATGGGTTCAAATCCCGGCTCCGCCACTTGTCAGCTGCGTGAGCTTGGGCAAGTCACTTAACTTCTCTGGGCTTTAGGTCCCTCATCTGGAAAATGGAAATGAAGACTGTGAGCCCCACATGGGACAACCTGATTATGTTGCATCTACCCTGGCGCTGAGAACAGTGCTTGGCACATAGCGCTTAACAAATACCAACATTATTATTATTATTATCATTATTATCATTATTGTCATTATTATTATTATTTATCCACTAGGCCATGCTGCTTCTCATAACCAATGACCTGCTATTCTCTCTTCACCTTCTGGCTATTTCTGGGGCTTTTCAAACCTATCACTCCTTATTCTGACTTCCAAAACTGCTCTGGCCATCTTAGTGCCAAGTAAGGATTTCGCTTCCAAAAGGGAATCAATAAAAACATCGAAAAATTTTTTTTTCAATGTGATCCCAGGGAAATGTCACTTGATAGATTTTCACAGATCCCCATCTCATCTTGTGTCAAAATGGAATTTGGAAGCTACTCATGGTAAAAAATGCTTGGTGAGGAGACAAAGTAAAGGAATTCCCTGATTCCTCCTTGCTCTGACTCAGGCCGTGCTCTTTTAATTATAGTGGGTCCTAAATAAGACCAGGTTTGATGTGGAATGAGCAAGGGCCAGAGAGTCATGAGACCCAGGTTCTAGACCTCATTCTCTCATTTCCTTATGTGCCTTTGGGTAAGTTGCTCAACCTCTCTGTGCTGCTTCCTCATCTGTAAACTTGGGTTAATATAATAATGACAATAATAGTAATGATGGCATTTGTTATGGGCTTACTATGTGCGAAGCACTGTTCTAAGTGCTGGGGGGGATACAAGGTGATCAGGTTGTCCCACGTGGGGCTCACAGTCTTAATCCACATTTTACAGATGAGGGAACTGAGGCCCAGAGAAGTTAAGTGACTTGCCCAAAGTCACACAGCTGACAAGTGGTGGAGCTGGGATTAGAACCCATGACCTTTGGCTCCCCGTGCTCTTTGCACTGAACCACACTGCTTTTCTACCTTCTCTCCTTCCCTCTTAGATTGTGAGGCTCATTGTGGGTAATAATAATAATAATAATGTTGGTACTTATTAAGCATTTACAATGTGCCAAGCACTGTTCTAAATGCTGGGGGGATACAAGGTAAGCATGTTGTCCTTTGTGGGGCTCAGTCTTAATCCCCATTTTTCAGGTGACGTAACTGAGGCACAGAAAAGTTAAGTGATTGGCCCAAGGTCACACAGCTGACAAGTGGTGGAGCTGGGATTAGAACCCATGACCTTTGGCTCCCCGTGCTCTTTGCACTGAACCACACTGCTTTTCTACCTTCTCTCCTTCCCTCTTAGATTGTGAGGCTCATTGTGGGTAATAATAATAATAATAATGTTGGTACTTATTAAGCATTTACAATGTGCCAAGCACTGTTCTAAATGCTGGGGGGATACAAGGTAAGCATGTTGTCCTTTGTGGGGCTCAGTCTTAATCCCCATTTTTCAGGTGACGTAACTGAGGCACAGAAAAGTTAAGTGATTGGCCCAAGGTCACACAGTAGACAAGTGGCGGAGTGGGATTAGAAACCATGACCTCTGATTCCCAAGCCCGTGCTTTTTTCACTGAGCCACTCTGCTTCTCTAGTGACTGTGTCCATTCATTCATTCAATCACATTTATTGAGCACTTACTGTGTGCAGAGCACTGTACTAAGCGCTTGGGAAGTACAAGTTGGCAACATATAGAGACAGTCCCTACCCAACAACAGGCTCACAGTCTAGAAGGGGGAGACAGACAATCTGACTGTATCCAATCTATCTCGTATCTACCCCTGAGCTCAGCACAGTGCTTGCCACATGGTAAGTGCTTAGGAAATACCATCATTATAATTATTATCAGACATACTAAGGCCAGAAGTCTTTTTTTTTATAATGGCATTTATTAAGCGCTTACTATGTGCAAAGCACTGTTCTAAGTACTGGGGGGGATGCAAGGTGATAAGGTTGTCCCACAAGGGGCTCACAGTCAATCCCCATTTTACAGATGAGGTAACTGAGGCACAGAGAATTGAAGCGACTTGCCCAAAGTCACACAGCTGACACTCGGTGGAGCCGGGATTTGAACCCATGACCACTGATTCCAAAGCCCGGGCTCTTTCCACTGAGCCACACTGCTTCTCCCATTTTCTACAAACTGGTATGAGTTGGGATCCTTGGTTGAGAGAGTGGATGCGAACTGCTGATAAATTATAATGCAGTTGTTCTGACAGGGGAGCCTTGAGCCTCAGGACTGAGAACCCAAACATTTTTAATAGCTTTTTCAGAATCTCTCTTACGCTCCATCATGTTCTGAGACACAGAGCACAGTGGGCATGTGTGTGGCCAGACAGCCTTTGCCCATATTAGCCAGCTTCAGACCAAACCAAGACTACAAATTAGGTCTCCTGACCTTGCCTGTGGACCAGCAGCAGGACTGTCGATCCTCCTAAAATTTCCCTGCTCCTCTCCAGTTTTATCCCACTCCTGCCCCATCTTAGACTGTTCTCTTTCCCAGCAATATCTCAAGAGGAATAACAATAATAATAATAATGGCATTTATTAAGTGCTTACTATGTGCAAAGCACTGTTCTAAGCACTGGGGAGGTTACAAGGTGATCAGGTTTTCCCATGGGGGGCTCACAGTCTTAATCCCCATTTTACAGATGCGGTAACAGAGGCACAAAGAAGTTAAGTGACTTGCCCAAAGTCACACAACTGACAAGTGGGGGAGTCGGGATTTGAACCCATGACCTCTGACTCCAAAGCCCGGGCTCTTTCCACTGAGCCACGCTGCTTCTCGCCTCCACTCAAAATCTACCCACTCCACCAGAACCTTCAACACAGTCTCTAAGCACCTTAACAAAACACTTGGCCCTTTCCTTCTTCCCTCCCTGACCACAGTCTCTACGTGGCTCAGTTGAAAGAGCATGGGCTTTGGAGTCAGAAGTCATGGGTTCAAATCCCTTCTCCACCAATTGTCAGCTGTGTGACTTTGGGCAAGTCACTTCACTTCTCTGTGCCTCAGTTCCCTCATCTGTAAAATGGGGATTAAGACTGTGAGCACCACGTGGGACAACCTGATCACCTTGTATCCCCCCAGTGCTTGGAACAGTGCTTTGCCCAGCAGTTAGAACAGTGTTTTGCACATAGTAAGTGCTTAACAAATACCATCATTATTATTATTATGCCTACACCTCCAAGTTAACACAACTAAAACAGAACTTTACATACTCCCACCCAAACTCTGTCCTCTCCTTGACTTATCCCATCACTGAAGACAATTCCATCTTCCCTGTCTCACAAGACCAACACCTTGGCATTATCTCAAACTCAGTTCTCTCATTCAACCTGCAGATTCAATCTGTCATTAAACCTACTTTATCTTCCTTTGCAATCCACCCTGTACTCTGCCCCCAAATGGCTACTCTGCTGATCCAAGCCCTTATCCTATCCTGTCTTAACGTTTGCATCAGACTCCTCAGTGGCCTCCCTGACTCAGTCATTCAGTCATATTTACTGAGCGCTTACTGTGTACAGAACACTGTACTACTCCTGTCCCTCCACATTCCATTTGATACTTTACTTGGATGATTGCATTATTTTCCTAAGGAACATTTAGTAGATGTCTCCCCATTCCTTAAAAACCTTCATCAAAAAGAAACCCTTTACCACAGGCTTTAATTCACTCAGTCATTTCTCCCTTTCCTCCCTTAACTCACTAATCTCCTATTACAACCCACCCTACACACTTTGCTCCTCTAACACTTCCTTATTTTCTTTCAGTCCCCATATCTTTATTCATTTCAATCTGTCTCCCTATCTAAATCATAAGCTCTCTGTGGGCAGGGACTGGGTCAACCAACTCTATTGACCTGTACTCTCGCAAGTGCTTACTACAGTGCTTAATAAATGCTCCATAAATACCACTGACTGAGCGAGAAACGCTGCTGTCCCGTATCACACCCCCGTTGCCAAGGTCACACAGAAGACAAGTGTTGGAATCAGAATTGGAATTCAGATCCTCCGGACTTCCAGGTTTGTGCTCTATCCATTAGGCCATGCTGCTTCTACAGAAAGAGAAGAGAGAGTAAAAAGAAGAAAAGAGGGGTAACAGCCACCGGCTTTTCTAATGCTGCCACCTCCCACATCATGACGTTGTTGGCCTATATCTTCTGATCTGGCCGAGTATCGGCCCTGACTACCCTTATGAGTCACTCAAAGTGATGCTTCTCATCTCGATGTGCTTTCTGGGGAAACACATGCTCACATCAGAGGGGATGGAGGAGGCAGTAGGGCAAAGCCAGTCAGCATGTGCCGTCACTGATTCTCCGGGAGGACATGCCAGATTGCTCTACTCCCCAAAGGCCATCTGTGGCCCAGAAGGAGCTGTGACTCAGACTGAAGCGTGGAGGTGGTAGGAGAGGACATTGTTCACCATGTAGCCACAATGGTCCTCCCATCTGTCAACTAGCCTGTGGGTGACTCGTCTAGGGGAAAATAGACATAATCCATTAGAAGGGTTTGAGGTTTTTCCCTCAGCTTGTTTAGAGGAAGTCACACCGCTGTGGTGACCCTGGCCCAATATGCTCCTAACTGCATGTAACTGACCGGACAGGAGAATGCTACGATGGCTGAACAGTGTAGGGACACTGAAGTTTCATCCTTGCACCTAGTCTTGTATGGACAGTTCCGGATGCAGGTGGGAGAATAGCAGGATAGTCTCTGGATGTGCAGAGCACCTCCAATTCATTCATTCATTCAACTGAGTGCTTACCGAGTGCAAAGCACTGTACTAAGCACTTGGGAGAGTACAATATAACAACAGACATATTCCTGCACACAATGAGCTCACAATTTAGAGGGGGAGACAGATATTAATATAAATAGATGTATGTACAAATATGAATATAGGTATATATATCAGTAATTTATATATATATATATATATATATGTGTGTGTGTGTGTGTGCTGTGGGGTTGAGAGGGAGGTTGAATGAAGGAGCAATTAAGAGCAGCACAGAAGGGAGTGGGAGAAGAGAGGAGGGCTTTGTCAGGGAAGGCTTTTTGGAGTTGTGCCTTCAATAAGTTTTTGAAGTGGGGGAGAGAGATTATCTGTCTGATATGAGGAGGGAGGGTGTTCCAGGCCAGAGGTAGGATGTGGGCTAGAAGTTGGCAGTGAGATAGACAAGATTGAGGTGTAGGGAGAAGGTCAGCATTAGAGGAACAAAGTAGCATTTAGAGGAACGGAGTAATCCAAATCATCCATTCAGGGCACAACCCTATCCAGTTAGATCCTTTCGCGGGGCCTGAAGGGGAGAGACTTTTCAGTTCCTCTTCCACAAGTATAGACAATTTGACAGAGAAACCTCATTTGCCTCTCATTTCAAGCACAGCCCAACAAGAGCTGATAAACATAAACTGATGAAAAGCAATGGTAGATTTAAAAGTGATCCTTTGAAGTAAAGGCAGATCTTCTTAACTTGCACCTGCAGTTTGAAAGAGATCTATCTATTCAGGAATTAGCTTTCATTGTGTCTGTGTGACTACATGGGTTTCAAGGCAGATGGAATACATACGTGTAATATTTGAAGCTTCAGGTTGAGATACGAGTGTTGTGATCATGTTTTAGTGAACTGATGTGAGTGATACACAAGAATTCCCATGAAGTAGGTTGATGTTGGAATGAAACGTAAATAATACATTAGACTGACTAGCAATGTGTTAATGAATTGCCACAGAGTGACGGTTGGCATTGTGTCAGCAGCTCATGAATATGGACAATTTTAAAACCAAGCAGTAAATAAAAGGCATCTGGCACTAGGATTAAAGAAGACCAGCAATATAGGTGGATGGGACATATGCAAACAAGAGAGAAAATTAAATTAGGTCTGCCCAAAGGACTTCCCTGAATTGCTTGCAAGGCTGATGAGGAAAATAATAAGCTTACTGCTCCATTTTGCATCAGAAATCTTAGGATCTGTCACACATGCACAAATTTGCAAAAATGAAAGTTAAATTAACTTTATGAAATGTTTCATGGACGAGAAAAATATGTCACTCAAACAAGACACTGAAAATTCTGTTCTATTCCTCTTCTCACATTCTCCTTCTCTTCCCCTTCCCTGTAGCCTTCTTTGTCCCTTTGATCTCTTTTTCCCCCCTCTTAGTTTTCCTAATAATAATAATTATAGTATTTGGTGAGTGTTTCCTATGTGCCAAATATCATACTAAGTGCTGGTGTAGATAGAAG
The DNA here is from genome assembly GCF_015852505.1 of Tachyglossus aculeatus. NCBI lineage: Eukaryota > Metazoa > Chordata > Mammalia > Monotremata > Tachyglossidae > Tachyglossus > Tachyglossus aculeatus. The sequence continues at coordinate 45,676,870 of NC_052066.1, forward strand.
ATAATCATGTCAGACACAGTCTCCGGCCCATATGGGGCACACAGTCTGGAGGTGGGGAAAATAAATTTGTGGTATTTATCCGTCACTTAATCAATCAATGGTATTTATTGTTTACTGTGTGCAGAGCACTGTACTAAACTCTTGGGAGAGTACAGTCCAAGAGATTTGGTAAACACGATCCCTCCACAAAAAGCACTTATAGAACAGCAATTCAATAAGGAAACTGAGTCTCAGGGAAGTGATTTGCCCGAGGTTACACAGCTGCTACCCTCCCAGGATCACACTTGGAGAGTTTCCAGTACTCTACCAGTCTCGACTATGAGAGAGAGAGTCAAGCAGAGGCATAACAATTCCATTCCTAGCTTGAGCAATGGCTAGCAAGTGGAAGGCAATCTGCTACAAGTCAAAACTCACCTTTGCTGGGCAGCAGCACCACTGGAGAGAGTAGAGGGCAGAGACTCATTCATTCAATCCTATTTACTGAGCGCTTATTGTGTGCAGAGCACTGTACTAAGCAGTTGGGAAGTACAACTCGGCAACACATAGAGATGGTCCTTACCCAACAACTGGCTCACAGTCTAGAAAGGGGAGACAGACAACAAAACAAAACATGTAGACAGGTGTCAAAATCATGAGAACAAATAGAATTAAAGCTATATGCACATCATTAACAAAATAAATAGTAAATATGTACAAGTAAAATAGAGTAATTAATCTGTACAAATATATATACATGTGCTGTGGGGAGGGGAAGGAGGTAGGGCAGTGGGGATGGGGAGGAGGAGAGGAAAAAGGGGGCTCAGTCTGGAAAGACTCAACTTTCCTGAGCTGAAGAAGGCAATGGTAAATGACTTTCATATTTTTTACCGAAAAAACTCTTAAGGATACACTACCATCATGATTGCATACGGAGAGGGGCACTCTGGGAGAGATGTGTCCTTGGAGTCGCTTTGGGTAGGAAATGAGTCTTTTTTTTTAATGGCATTTATTAAATGTTTACTATGTGCAAATCACTGTTCTAAGGGCTGGGGTGGTTACAAGGTGATCAGGTTGTCCCACGTGGGGCTCACAGTCTTAATCCACATTTTACAGATGAGGTAACTGAGGCTCAGAGAAGTTAAATGACTTGCCCAAAGTCACCCAGCTGACAAGTGGTGGAGTCAGGATAAGTGGCAGAGTTTCTATACGTGGCGGACAAGTGGTGGACTCAACAGCATGAGACGAGACATGGCAGATAAGTAGCAGAGTTATGATTAAAACCCAAGTACTCCGTCACCCAGGCTCTTGCTTTTTTCTTCCTTTCCCTGAAATTAATCCTTCAACTCTTCTGGCCTCTTTAACGTACCTTACTTTTCCCTCTCATGCCTCTTCTCTATCCTTTTCCTTTTGTTCATTTCATCTTCTTCCCATTTTCCCTCTAAGCGAAGTGATTTGATAATAATAATAATAATAATAATAATAATAATGATAATAATGGCATTTGTTAAGTGCTTACTATGTACAAGGTGCTGTTCTAGGAGCTGGGGAGGTTACGAGGTGATCAGGTTGTCCTACGGGGGCTCACAGTCTTCATCCCCATTTTACAGATGAGGGAACTGAGGCCCAGAGAAGTTAAATGACTTGCCCAGAGTCACACAGCTGACAACTGGCGGAGCTGGGATTTGAACCCATGACCTCTGACTCCAAAACCTGTGCTCTTTACACTGAGCCACACTGCTTCTCCTATAGGCATAAAGGCACAAAGCAGACAAGTGGCAGAGCTAGGACTAGAACCCAGACCCATGCTCTATCCACTAGGCAACATTGCTTCTCTTGAAGCCACCTACTTGAGAAGAATGAAATACACAAACCAGGATGTAGGGAGAGAAGAATAAAGATAAGCTGGAGGGAGAACGCTGTTAGAGCCCGGGCCCAGGAGTCAGAAGGACCTGGGTTTTAATCCTGCTCTGCAAAACACATGGCTCTGCTGAAAAATGTGCTATTTTTAACCCCCCCCCCTCAATTTTCTGTACTCTTTGGCAAGAAAGGGAGTTGGAAACTAGCTCCATAAAAAAGACTTTCACTCTGCAGTGTAGACTGTATTTTATTTGCTTTTGTATTCTGTCACTTGAAGGCTCCAGTATCCTATAAGTCAGTCCTTTGTTCAGAAGTCTTTTTTTTCAAAACACTATCAGTATATGTACTGATATGGTGCTAGGAGGGTATTTCTGTGGAAGGCATTTGGATGACAACATCAGAAAGGACACTCCATCCAGTTTAAAACCCCAGAAAGGCAGCCATGCTTTCTCTTACAAAATTGCTTTACAGACTCATTGTCGGCAGGGAATGTGTCCGTTTATTGTTGTATTGTACTCTCCCAGGCACTTTAGATGAGGAACAGCATGGCATAGTGAGAAGCAGCATGGTTTGGTGAATAGAGCATAGGCCTGGGAATCAGAAGGTTATGAGTTCTAATCCTGGCTCTGCCAATTTGACTGCTGTGTGACCTTGGGGAAGTCACTTCACTTCACTTCTCTGTACCTCAGTTGCCTCATCTGTAAGATGGGGATTGAGACTGTGAGCCCCATGTGAGACAGGCACTGTGTTCAACCCAATTTGCTTGGCAGGGAGGCAGGCCTGCCTGCTGGCAGGCCGGCCGGGCACAGCCAGGGGCAGGCAGGCGGAGGAGCCTGGAGATGAGGTGAGTGAAGCACAGAGAAGTCAAGTGACTTGCCTAATGTCACACAGCAGAGTGGCAGAGCTAGGATTAAAACCCATGACCTCCGACTCCTGAGCCCGGGCTCTTTCCACTTCCTGGCTTCCACGGAGAAGAGAATGAGCTTGTCTCTGTGTTGATGCCAGATTCATCAATGGGTCCCAGGGAATGTCGGATTGAGTCATTGATCTGGCTACAAAAGATGACAGAAATCCCGCTTGGATCCAGACCCGAAATCAGGAAGCAGGAGATCAACAACCCGAATGAGGTAACTGAGGGACAGAGAAGTGAAGTGACTTGCCCAAAGTCACACAGCCGACAAGTGATGGAACCGTGATTAGAACCCAGGACCTCCGACTCCCAAGCCCGGGCTCTTTCCATTGAGCCATGCTGCTTCTGTATGTAACGATGTTTTGTGTATATAGTAATGATGTAGTATACAGCTATAATTCTATTTATTCTGATAGTATTGACACCTGTCTACTTATTTTGTTGTGTGTCTCCCCCTTCTAGACTGTGAGCCTGCTGTTTAGTAGGGACTGTCTCTATGTCTTGTCGATTTGTACTTCCCAAGCACTTAGTACAGTGCTCCGCACACAGTAAGCGCTCAATAAATACGATTGAATGAGTGAATGAATATAACTAGACTTTCTATCTTTCATTCTCCTCCTATAATTATCCATTTATTTCTCCCTTCAGTATCTCCTTAAAGCTATCTATCCCTTTTTCTCCCCATCCCAGTCCCCCTCTCCTCAATATCCACCTTATCACCCTCCTCCCTCAATTCCTCTCAGATGCACTGAGCCACTTATCTCCCCCTTAAAAACATTCTTCTTTCTTGTTGGTATGGAAGTACAAACTTGGAATGTGTTAGAAGAGAACAGATCCAAGCACTGACTATAAGCCTTTAGTTTTTAATCCTACTACAATTTCAGCTGACCACATCATTCTTTTAACACGAACCTTCTCGTTGTATCTTGATCTCAGTTTTCTCACCATCCAAGTCCTCCCACTGCCTTGGAATTCACTCCCCTTCATTTCCTACAGACCACCTCTCTTCCCAACCTCAAAATCCTTTTAAAATCATTATCTCTTCTGAAAGGCCTTTCCTGACTAAGCCCTCCTTTCTCTTAGCCCTCTCTACTGTGTCACCTATGCACTTAGGTCTGTGACCCATATGCACTTTGGTATTAATCCCTCCCCCAGCCTCACAGCATTATGTACATATCCATTTTTAATGTATTTTAATGCCTGCCTACACCTCGTCTATAAGCCTCTTGAGGGTAGGGGTCATTGATCTTTTTGTATTGTGCTCTCCCAAGTTCTTAGTTCAGTAAACATACAATAAATTCCACTGATTGACTGAATCATAGTCAGTTGTATTTATTGAGTGCTTACTTTGTGCAGAACACTGCACAATATATTCAACCCATATACTGAATGGATACATATCCATATATATTCAATCCATCACTAAATTATTTTGGTTTGATCTTCATTAAATTGCTAAAATCCGTCCTTTCCTCTCCATCCAAACTGCTACCATATTAATCCAAGCACTTATCCAATCCCTCTTTGATTACCGTATTAGCCGTATTACAATATTACCATATTATATTGTACATCAGAGAGTACAGTATAATAGACAAATTCCCTGCCCACAGTGACCTTACAGTCTAGAAGGGGAGGCAGACATTGATATAAATGAATAAAATTACAGATATTTATACAAATATTGTAGGACTGGGAAAGGGAATGAATGAAGGGAGCAAGTCAAGGTGTCACATAAGGAACTGGGAGAAGAGTGGGCTTAGTCAGGGAAGGCCTCTTGGAAGAGATGTGCCTTCAATAGGGATTTGAAGGTGGGGAGAGCAATTGTCTGTCGGATATGTACAGGGAGGGTGTTCCAGACCAGAGGCAGGACATGGGCGAGAGGTCTGCAGCAAGGTAGATGAGAACAAGGTACAGTGAGAAGGTTGGCATTAGAGGAGCGAAGAATTCAGGCTGGGTTGAGGAGGGTGAGGTAGGAGGGGGACAGATGATTTAGTACTTTAAAACTGATGGTAAGGAGTTTCTGTTTAATGGAGAGTTGGATGGCCAACCACTGAAGTTTCTTGAGGAGTGGGGAAACGTGGCCTGAATGTTTTTTGTAGAAAAATGATACAGGCAGCAGTGTAAGGTATAGATTGACGTAGAGAGAGATGGCAAGTAGGGAGGTCTGCAAGGAGGCTAATACAGTAATCAATGAGGGATAGGATAAGTGCTTGGATTAGTGTGGTAGCAGTTTGGATGGAGAGGAAAGGATGGATTTTAGCCATTTTATGAAGATCAAACCAAAATAATTTAGTGATGGATTGACTATATATGGATATATATCCATTCAGTATATGGATTTGAATATATTGACTGTAATCTAACTAGATTTATAGGGTCCATTTCTCACAACCACTAAGGTGCTCTGGAAAAGTGGGTGCTCGGAGAGAATGTTGTTGGCATTGAATTGTGGTAGATTTGTGTGTCTGTTGAAGAAAGGAGAGGTGATGAGGAGATGGTGGATGGGAATCAGGGGAAAAGGAAGAAAAGAGTTCACTTGTAGGGAGGAAGAATGTGGGAGTACAAATTTAGCATTAAGGAGGATTGCTGGGGGCTCTGGGGAGCACAAAATGAAATCAGGGGAAAGAGAAGCCCAAAATACAGAAGGAGGAGAGAGGGGGAAAGGGATAATAGAGGAGAAGAGAGAAAAAGAGGAAAAGGAAGAAGAGGTAAAGACAGGACTTGAACAGCAGCCCAAAGCCCCTTTTAAACAGTTTGTCATCATTATTTCAGGAAATTATTTGAAATATCAGCCCTATAGCTGGACATCATTTGGATGACCAATCATTTGACCCTTTCACCATTTCTTTAGGCCTCCAACAATATTCATCGAGCCCTTACTGTGTGCAGAGCACTATATTAAGTGCTGGGGGGAGTACAATACAACAGATTCGGTAAACACAATCCCTGCCCACAACGTGCTTATGGTCTAGAGGGTTTGAAATATGTCATTTATATCCTCAATGTTAGAAATATAATAAAGTGTTATTATTCTGTATCCATTAATTTTCTGGGTCCAGAATAATGATGTTGGTATTTAAGTACTTACTATTTGCCAAGACTTCTAAGTGCTGGATTAGACGTATGGTAATCAAGTCAGATATAGTCTTTGTCCCATATGGGGCTAACAGTGTAAAAGGGAGGGAGAAATCTTTCACCTCTGTTTTTCAGATAAGGAAATCCATTCATTCATTCAATCGCATTTATTGAGCACTTACTGTGTGCAGAGCACTGTACTAAGTGCTTGGGAAGTACAAGTTTGCAACATATAGAGATGGTCCCTACTCAACAGCGGGCTCACAGTCTAGAAATGGAAAGATAGAGAAGTGACTCGTCCAAGGTCACACAGCTGGCAAGTGGTGGATCCAGGATTAGAACCCAGGTCATCTGACTCTCAAGCCAGGGATTTTTGCTCTAAGTTATTCTTTTTCTGAGAAAAATTTATCCCACAAGACCACCTTTGCTCAGACTTAGACTCAATCAATGGCTTGTACTGATCTTTGACTCTGTGCAGATCATTTTACTGAATGTTTGGGAGACTTCAGTACACTCTTTGGAGGAGGAGGATGAGGTGGAAACTTTGTTGAGTCGCTCTGCTTTGAAGCTGACAATACCCCTCCAACACATCTTTCATCTCTATTTTTCAGATAGGGCAGTGGAACGATAGAGAAGTGACTTGACCAAGGTCACACAGCAGACATGTGACAGAGCCAGGATTAGAACCCAGGTCCTTCTGACTCCCAGGTACAGCCTCTATCCATTAAGCCACATTGCTTCTCACGACTGTGAGCCCGCTGTTGGGTAGGGATCATCTCTATATGTTACCAACTGGTAATAATAATAATAATAATAATAATAATGGCATTTATTAAGCGCTTACTAGGTGCAAAGCACTGTTCTAAGCCCTGGGGAGTTTACAAGGTGATCAGGTTGTCCCACGGGGGGCTCACAGTCTTAATCCCCATTTTACAGATGAGGTAACTGAGGCCCAGAGAAGTGAAGTGACTTGCCCAAAGTCACACAGCTGACAAGTGGTGGAGCCGGGATTTGAACCGATGACCTCTCACTCCAAAGCCTGTGCTCTTTCCACTGAGCCACACTGCTTCTCTAGTACAGTGCTCTGCACACAGTAAGCGCTTAATACAATTGAATGAATGAATGAATGATTTTCAAGCTCCTCCAAAACAAATGAGCAGCGTTGGTGGTATAGTGGTTAGCATAGCTGCCTTCCAAGCAGTTGACCTGGGTTCGATTCCTGGCCAATGCAGCGGTTTCTTTTTCTTCTAGACTGTGAGCCCACTGTTGGGTAGGGACCATCTCTATATGTTGCCAACTTGTACTTCCCAAGAGCTTAGTACAGTGCTCTGCACACAGTGAGCACTCAATAAATACGATTGAATGCATGAATGAATGAAATTGTGGTGGCCACAGGTGTTCATTCGATTCCACTTTCTCCATTCTTCTAACCACAACTGTGTGGGGAAGACGTTGATAGATTTTAGTTTTGTTTCACGTTTGCGACTGCGGGATGTCACAGCTGCAAACCCACTAAAGCTCACACTGCCCAAAAGGGAATCACCCCCTGTCACCTGGGTGAAATTTATGGCCAAAAAATCCCCAAACAATTTCCAACCCCAGTGAATCTCCAGACATCTCTGCTCCTACGGCTCCCCTGAGTTGTCTTGTTACAATACATCAGTATTCTAGGCAGGTTTCCAGGACTATAGTCAGCTCCTCCCTTTGGTTACCAGATGAAATATTGCCTGGCTGTTGTGCTTCCCCTTCTGCAAAGCTTTTCCTCCCTCAAACTCCAAGGGCTTCTTTGACTGGATTCATTTATTCTCATCAGATGGCCGAGGATGTCAGAGCCTCATGGAAAGTGCAGGCCCCCAGTGATCATTCGACGACATGGGTTCTAAATCTCTCACGACTGATCTATCACACTGAACAAGCTGGCTCTTGCGTATCAAGTTATTCTTCGGTATTTACGGCATATAAAGCACTTCTAGATGTTCCAAGATGAAAAGCGCCATAAAAAAAATTGCTAAGGTGGTACTACTACTGCTGCAACTACTAATAATGGCATTTATTAAGTGCTTACACTGTGCAAAGCACTGTTCTAAGCGCTGGCGTGGCTACAAGGTGATCAGGTTGCCCCACGGGGGGCTCACAGTCTTAACCCCCATTTTACAGATGAGGGAACTGAGGCACAGAGAAGTTAAGTGACTTGCCCAAAGTCACACAGCTGACAAGTGGCGGAGCCGGGATTTGAACCTGTGACCTGTGACTCCAAAGCCTGTGCTCTTTCCACTGTGCCATGCTGCTTCTGTAGTAATAGAACCTTAGCATGTCTATTTCATTATAAAGAACAGAACGTACAGCATGTTGAATACAACTCTAACAATCTTATAGCTACCTTTTTTAACTCAAAGTTGACACAAATTTAAATGAATAAAATGACACAAATTTAAAGTAATGGCTACAACAATAAAATTGCTCCAGGAGGCAGTTTATTGGTTTTTAAACCTTAAAATTCCTTGTGTTGGAAGTGATGGCAGACTGATAGGAAACATGTGCTAAACGATTACTGTAAACTAAAATATGTACTCCAAACTGAGAATTTTGCAAGAATCTCCCATTCTTTGCGTTACTTCTTTCCACTATAAATTTATCTTTTTCACTGAAACAGCTTTGAGAAATAAGCTTGCTCAAGGGAACACGAGAAATCTGAAAGTTGGTTAATCCTGTATGTTCAGGGCAAATAAGATGCTAACCAAATGGTGTTCAATTGTACGAGATGTGTCAAATGCTACTGTAAAGTCTAATCTGAATCCAGACATTATACAAGTTGAGAGAGTGAGAGGGGGTTGAGGACATGATGATAATCTGGGGTATGGAACTGCATGGCCTAGTAGAAAGAGCATGGGCCCGGGCGTCAGAGGACATGGGTTATAATGCTGGCTCCACCTCTTATCTGCTGTGTGACCTTGGGCAAGTCATTCCACTTCTTTGTGCCTCAGTTCCTTCATCTGCAAAATGTGGATTCAATACCTGTGCTCCCTCGTACTTAGAATGTGAGCCCCATGTGAGATCTGATTATCCTGTCTCTCTCATTCATTCATTTAATTGTATTTATTGAGCATTTACTGTGTGCAGAGCACTGTACTAATGCTTAATACAGTGTTTGACACATAGTATGTATTTACCAAATACCACAATTATTATAATTATTATTAGCCTAGACAGACCAGGAACAGGGTATTCTGGGCATGTTCCTAAAATGAAATTAAGGTCTTGGGTACATAACACCCATTCCAGGAGCTGGGACAGGAGTGGGAGCGGAGAAATGTAGCCGTCACTAGAAGGGTAAATGGAATTGAGAGGGTGACAGCTGGGAGGCAGGAGGAAGATGAGAAAGTGGTAGAGTGTGTGGAAGTTCATACCTGATGGCTTACATTTTACCTGTAAAGTATTTGATGAGATGACGGGGGATAGGGTGGGAGTGGTAAGATAATTTCTGGCTTTAAGATACAGTCAAGTATTTGGAAGGTGAAGGTTTTGGGTACTTCCCAGATGATAATTCTAAAAAAATCATTTTGTCATGTCTCACCGCTCCACAAAAGCCTCCATTAGTGCTCATCCACCTACAGATTAAGCAGAAATTCCTCACCACAGATTCAAGGAACTCAGTTTTCTCTCCCCCTTACTTGTCCTCACTCCTTTTGCAATACAACGCAGATCGCACCGTCCCTCCACCACTGTGCTGTGTGACCTTGGGCAAATCACTTAACTTCTCTGTGCCTCAGTTACCTCATCTGTAAAATGGGCATTAAAAATGTGAGCTCCATGTGGGACAACCTGATTACCCTGTATCAGCCTGTATCCTATTTTACCCTGTACCCCAGCACTTAAAACAGTGATTGGCACATAGCATGTGCTTAACAAATATCATTATTATTATTTCTTATTATTAACAGCAACATATTCACTGTCCCACACTCTCTCATCTCACCCACCACTTCATGTCTGTCAGAACAAGACCTATGACAACTGTTTCTCCTCCAGCAAGCTCTCCCTAATTAAGCACTCATTTCTGAACTCCTTCTCTCCTTCTCCATGCCCACTCTGATCCTCGGAGACTTCAATATCCACATGGATATCCCTAACGACTCCTCTGCCGCCCGCCTTCTATCTCTCCTCAATGCTGCCAACCTCTTCCTCCACCCCACCTCACCCACTCACCAACTTGGTCATACCCTCGACCTCATCATCTCCTACCGCTGCACTGTGTCCACCCTCACCAACTCTGAAATCCTCTTTCTGATCATAATCTTCTCACCTGCCTCCTCAATCACACTCCTTTCCCCTGTAAATCCGTATTACTCCCTCACAGAGATCTCCGCTCTCTGGACCCCACCCATCTTTCGGAGCGCCTCAAACCCCACCTCGCTGCCCTCTCCTCTCTACCCAGTCTTGATGATCAGATTACTGCTCTCAACTCTACCCTTTCTACTCAGCTAGACTCACTCGCTCCCCTTTCCCTTCGCCGCTCTCGCAACACTAACCCACAGCCCTGGATCACTGCCACTGTCCACCTCCTTCGCTCTTATGCTCGAGCGGCCGAACGCTGCTGGTGAAAGTCTAAACACCGTGCCTACCTCGTTCACTTCAAGTTTATACTTTCCTGCCTTAACTCAGCCCTCTCTTCTGCCAGACAAAACTATTTCTCCTCCCTTATTGACACCCATGCCCATCACCTCCGCCAGCTCTTCCGTACGTTCAACTCCCTTCTCAGGCCCCCGGTTCCTCCCCCTCCTCCTTCCCTCACCCCCAATGATCTGGCCTCATACTTCATTAACAAAATTAAATCCATCAGGTCCGACCTCCCCAAAGTCTCTTCCCCCCCTTCTCCAACCCCCTGGCTCTCAACACTCTCTGCTACTCTCCCATCCTTCCCAGCAGTATCCTCAAAGGACCTCTCCTCCCTCCTCTCAAGTGCTACTCCGGCCACCTGTGCTTCTGACCCCATTCCCTCTCATCTCATGAAATCTCTTGCTCCACCCCTTCTCCCCTCCTTAACTTCCATCTTCAACTGCTCACTCTCCACTGGTTCCTTCCCCTCTGCCTTCAAACATGCCCATGTCTCTTCCATCCTAAAAAAACCCTCTCTTGACCCCACCTCACCTTCTAGTTATCGCCCCATATCCCTCCTACCATTCCTTTCCAAACTCCTCGAACAAGTCATCTACACGCGCTGCTTAGAATTCCTCAACAACAACTCTTTCCTCGACCCCCTCCAGTCTAGCTTCCGTCCCCTACATTCCACGGAAACTGCCCTCTCAAAGGTCACCAATGACCTCCTGCTTGCCAAATCCAACGGCTCCTACTCTGTCCTAATCCTCCTCGACCTCTCATCTGCCTTTGACACTGTGGACCACCCCCTTCTCCTCAACATGCTATCTGACCTTGGCTTCACAGACTCCGTCCTCTCCTGGTTCTCCTCTTATCTCTCCGGTCATTCTTTTTCAGTCTCTTTTGCAGGCTCCCCCTCCCCCTCCCATCCTCTCACTGTGAGGGTTCCCCAAGGTTCAGTGCTTGGTCCCCTTCTGTTCTCAATCTACATGCACTCCCTTGGTGACCTCATTCGCTCCCACGGCTTCAACTATCATCTCTACGCTGATGACACCCAGATCTACATCTCTGCCCCTGCTCTCTCCCCCTCTCTCCATGCTCGCATCTCCTCCTGCCTTCAGGACATCTCCATCTGGATGTCTACCCGCCACCTAAAGCTCAACATGTCGAAGACTGAACTCCTTGTCTTCCCTCTCAAACCTTGTCCTCTCCCTGACTGTCCCATCTCTGTTGAAGGCACTACCATCCTTCCCGTTTCACAAGCCCGCAACCTTGGTGTTATCCTCGACTCCGCTCTCTCATTCACCCCTCACAACCAAACCGTCATCAAAACCTGCCGGTCTCAGCTCCGCAACATTGCCAAGATCCGCCCTTTCCTCTCCATCCATACCGCTACCCTGCTCATTCAAGATCTCATCCTATCCCGTCTGGACTACTGCATCAGCCTTCTCTCTGATCTCCCATCCTTGTGTCTCTCTCCACTTCAATCCATACTTCATGCTGCTGCCTGGATTATTTTTGTCCAGAAACACTCTGGGCATATTACTCCCCTCCTCAAAAATCTCCAGTGGCTACCAATCAATCTGCGCATCAGGCAGAAACTCCTCACCCTGGGCTTCAAGGCTCTCCATCACCTCGCCCCCTTCTACCTCACCTCCCTTCTCTCCTTCTCCAGCCCAGCCCGCACCCTCCGCTTCTCTGCCGCTAATCTCCTCACTGTACCTCGCTCTCGCCCGTCCCGCCATCGACCCCCGGCCCACGTCATCCCCCGGGCCTGGAATGTCCTCCCTCTGCCCTTCAGCCAAGCTAGCTCTCTTCCTCCTTCAAGGCCCTGCTGAGAGCTCACCTCCTCCAGGAGACCTTCCCAGACTGAGCCCCTTCCTTCCTCTCCCCCTCGTCCCCCTCTCCACCCCCCCATCTTACCTCCTTCCCTTCCCCACAGCACCTGTATATATGTTTGTACATATTTATTACTCTATTTATTTATTTATTTTACTTGTACATAGCTATTCTATTTATTTTATTTTGTTAGTATGTTTGGTTTTGTTCTCTGTCTCCCCCTTTTAGACTGTGAGCCCACTGTTGGGTAGGGACTGTCTCTATATGTTGCCAATTTGTACTTCCCAAGCGCTTAGTACAGTGTTCTGCACATAGTAAGCGCTCAATAAATACGATTGATGATGATGATGAACTCATTTTCTTCCCTACGTACTCTTCCATGAACTTAGTCCCACTTAGTGATCCCTTTGGTCCTCAACCCAACCCCATCCCACAGCAATTAGGTACATTCCTATCACTTCCCATGCCTGTAATGTAATTTAATGTCTGGCTCCCCAGATAGACTGTAAGTCCATTGAGGGCAAGGATCATGGCAACCAACTATGCTGTACTCTCCCAAGTGCTGAGAATGATGCTCTACCTAAAGTACGTGTTTAATAAATACCACTGATGTATTGGCTGACACATAGGGAGAAAAGTGGAGTTGTCAAGCAGAAAACAGAGCTGAGTGAAAACATGAATGTGTGAATTTGTAGTGGGTGAAGGTGGTCCAGAGCCAAATGAGTGCAGGAGGGGAGTTAGTACACAGTAAACACTCAATAAATAAATCCCCCTTCTAGACTGTGAGCCAGTTGTTGGGTGGGGACTCAGCATGACTCAGAGGTCATGGGTTCATAGCCCAGCTCCGCCAATTGTCAGCTGTGTGACTTTGGGCAAGTCACTTAACATCACCCTCCACTCCTCTGCCACTAATCTCTTCACCATGCCTCGTTCTCGCCTGTCCCGCCGTCGTCCCCCGGCCCACGTCATCCCCCCGGCCTGGAATGCCCTCCCTCCCAACATCCACCAAGCTAGCTCTCTTCCTCCTGTCAAGGCCCTACAGAGAGCTCCCTTCCTCCAGGAGGCCTTCCCACACTGAGCCCCCTCCTTCCTCTCCCCTTCATCCCCCTCTCCATTCCCCCATCTTACCTCCTTCCCATCCCCACAGCACCTGTATATATGTATAGATGTTTGTACATATTTATTACTCTATTTATTTATTTATTTTACTTGTACATATCTATTCTATTTATTTTATTTTGTTAATATGTTTGGGTTTGTTCTCTGTCTCCCCCTTCTAGACTGTGAGCCCACTGTTGGGTAGGGACTGTCTCTGTATGTTGCCAACTTGTATTTCCCAAGTACTTAGTACAGTGCTCTGCACACAGTAAGAGCTCAATAAATACAATTGATTGATTGATTGATTGATCTCTGTGCCTCAGTTACTTCATCTGTAAAACGGGGATTCATTCAATCGTATTTATGGAGCGCTTATTGTGTGCAGAGCACTGTACTAAGCGCTTGGTAAATACAAGTTGGCAACATATAGAGACAGTCCCTACCCAACAGTGGGCTCACAGTCTAAAAGGGGGAGACAGACAACAAAACCAGACATCCTAACAAAATAAACAGAATAGATATGTACAGGTAAAATAAATAAATAAATAAATAGAGTAATAAATATGCACAAACATCTATACATATATACAGGTGATTAGCACTCCCTAGTGCTTAGAACAGTGCTAGGCACATAGTAAGTGCTTAATAAATGCCATCTTTATTATTATTATTATATTTTGCCGATTTGTACTTCCCAAGCACTTAGGACAGTGCTCTGCACACAGTAAGCGCTGAAGAAATATGATTGAATGAGTGAATGAATGATGCGGAGGCAGAAAGGATGTTCTAGTGGAAAAAGTGAGAGGCCTGGGTTCTGAGGACCTCTGCCACTTTAAATGAAAAACAAACAAAATTCATAGTACTTTCTTTTTTGTCATTTTTTTAATATATGGTATTCATTAAGGGCCTTCCACCTGTCTACATGTTCTGTTTTGTTGTCTGTCTTCCCCTTCTAGAACTGTAAGCCCGTTGTTGGGTAGGGACCGTCTCTATATGTTGCCGACTTGTACTTCCAAAGCACTTAGTCCAGTGCTCTGCACACAGTAATCACTCCATAAATACAACTGAATGAATGAATGAATGTGCCAAGCACTCTGCCAAGTGCTAGGGTAGATTCAAGATAATCAGGTGAGGAACAAACCGTGTTTTATATAGGAAACACTAAGGAGGAAGGTTATTTAATCTCCAATTTACTGCTAAAGAAACCGAGGCACAGAGAAGTTAAGTGACTTTCTCAAGGTCTCACAGCAGGCCAGTGGTCTAGGGAAGCAGCGTGTCCCAGTGGAGAGAGCCAAACCTAGAAGTCAGAGGACCTTTGATCTAACCCCAGCTCCACCATTTGTCCGCTGTGTGACCTTGGAAAAGTCACTTAACCTCTTTGTGCCTCAGTTACCTTATCCCTAAAATGGGGATTAAATCCTCTTCCCCCTGATTTAGACCGTGAGCCCCAAATGGAACAGTGGAACAGTGCCCAACCTGAATTTGCTGTATCTACCACAGCACTTAGTAAGTGCCTGGCACCTCTGTAATTCTATTTATCTATTTTGATGGTATTAATGCCTATCTTCTTGTTTTGTTGTCTGTCTCCCCCTTCTAGACTGTGAGCCCGTGGTTGGGTAGGGATTGTCTCTATATGTTGCCAAATTGTACTTTCTAAGCACTTAGATCAGTGCTCTGCACCCAGTAATGATAATAATAATAATAATAATAATAATAATAATAATAATAATAATGGCATTTGTTAAGCGCTTACTATGTGCAGAGCACTGTTCTAAGCACTGGGGGGGATACAAGGTACAGGGGATACAAAGGGGTACAAGGGATACACAGTAAGCACTCAATAAATATGACTGAATGAATGAATAGGACTTAATGAATACCATATATTTTTAAAAAATGACAAAAAAGAAAGTATTATGAATTTTGTTTGTTTTTCATTTAAAGTAGCAGAGGTCCTCAGAACCCAGGCCTCTTACTTTTTTCACTAGAACATCCTTTCTGCCTCCCCATTATTCATTCATTCAATCATATTTGTAGAGTGCTTACTATGTGTAAAACACTCTACTGAGAGCTTGGGAAAGTGCAATACAACAATAAACGGTCACATTCCCTGCCCAAACCAGCTTAGAGTCTAGATGGGGGGAGACAGACATGAGGACATCAGTGCAAATAAATGAAATGACAGATATGTACATAAGTGCTGTGGGGCTGGGAGGGGGGAAGAGCAAAGGGAACAAGTCTAGGGTGATGCAGAAGGGAGTGGAAGCTCTTTGCCAACCTCGTAAATGCCTAGCACCAAGTTAGTGTTCAATGAATATTAATATTACTTTTACATCTAAACAGCACTGAGGGATATGCTGAGTCCACATCATTTTATTCAGCCACATTTACATGTGTGGACAGGATCTCCCCTGAAATATTGTTATCTTTGCATGTGAAGGACAGTAATAGGTATGCCCAGAAATAATACGTATGCCCAGAAATGGGCAATATCCCATAAGGGATTTCAGTTGATCTTGTTTATAGAGAGATGGGATTTTAGGGGATATCCATATGTAGATGCCAAATGACAATAATTTAAGTGGGGTGCCAATCACTGCACTGAGATGTTTATCTTTCTGCTGAATCACTCATTCAAAGTGAAATTCCTCACCATCAAATGCCTGTTAGTTCTCCTGCTGCTGTTTTCAAGGCAGACATTGGGAGTCCAAAACAGAGTTATTTAAGCAAAATGAATCCCCTTTCAAATTTTGTCTTTACTTAGAATAAATTGCATTTATCTGCGAATGATGATTTCATCTGAAATGTCTGCCTTGAAAATTGAAATTGGATTCTTTCTGTCCCTTAATATATGTAATTCTCTAGATAAATCAATGACAGAATAATCTAAACTTCCAAAGCCATGCAATTAGTGGAATGGATTTCCATTTCTAACTGTCTCAAGATACCAATAGATTCTTTTTTTTTGTAAATCACCAGAAAGGTAGATGAAAATTAGGACACAAGCTTAGTTACTTCCATACAAATTAGTTAACAATGCATTAAAACATAGTATTCTAAACTACAAAGCACTAAAGTTTATTCCTAACAGTCAACATCCAGGAAAAAAACCCCCATTAACCTCAGTAAGATTCACTTAAAAGAATAATTTTTCAGGGTAAATAGACCCTCAATTCACCTGACTAAAACTTCCAGAATTAGAGTAAAAAGATTGGAAATTATTTTTACTGGATCAAATCATATTTGTATTTGTTATAAATACTTTAAAAAGAACACCCTATGGAATTTTTTCTACTGATATTTTATTTCCCCTCAACTCTCTTTTCCCCCAACACACATACTTTTTTAAAAAAATTTCCCAAACTGTTTTACATTGACAGATTATCACCTCAGAGTATACCAGGTGATTTTCACAATGCCTGGTGAAAAATCTATCTATCAATCAATAGTATTTATTGAACACCTACACAAAATTAATTTTCAGTCAAGAGAAAGAAAAAAAGTAGATAACTACATGAGTTAGAGTACAGTATTGAGTAGGTGGGGAAGAAGTAATAAAGCAGCAGTGAGGAAATATAATTTGAGAAGATTAGAAATTAATCTGGGAAGGCTTCCTGGAGGAGATGTGATTTTGGTAGGGATTTTAAAATAAGGGAAGCTGTGGAGTGCTAAGATTTGAAGTGGGAGAAAGTCTCAGGTTTGAGGAGAAATTGAGCAAGAGGTTGGTGGTGAGAGAGGCAAGAACAAACAACATTGAGTATGTTCAGAGGAAAGAAGAGTGCTATTAGGGTGCAGTGAGAGAATTGAGTTGATACACAGGCAGGAGAGACCAGATAGATTGCCTCAAAGTCAACTGTCAAGAGTTTCTGCTTGGTGCAGAGAAGAATGGATAACTGGAGGTTTTCAGGAGTATGAAGATGTGTAAAATGCTAAAAAAAAATAAGAGAATGAAATATATACTGAAAAAAGGAGAAATTGGACACAAGGAGATATGTGAAGAGGCTGCTGCTTTTTTTTTTAATAGTATTTAAGGGCTTTACTGCATGCCAGGCACTGTTCTAAGCTCTGGGCACTATTTTAATTGAGCTGGAACAAAACGAATACCTGGACCAACATGGGGATTATCTGATTGGGAAGGAAGATATGAATCCTGAAAATGCTGTGGAGGAAAACCAATGATGTTTGGAGACATATTGAATATGGGGAAGAGTCAAGATTGCAGTCTTCAGAGGCAGGGATGATGGTGAGGTCATCAATGGTGATGGGAAACACATGTGGAGGAGAGAATCTGGGAGGCCAGTTGGGTAGATCAGTGAGGGGCTTAACACTGAAGGAATGCATCAATGAAATGACCTATTTCTTTGAACAATGTTTATATCCAAGCACCTCATCTGCAGCCCAGGCTACCCTAGGAAGGTTAAATGAGTTTGGGGTGTTTCTGGATTGCTACCCTTCTCCCTATTCTTCTGTTTAATCTCATTCCCTTCATTCTCTTCTTCTCCACTTTATTTCATTTCTCTGTACTCCTCCTGTTCTTCTCTTCACCCGCTCCATCTTTTTCACCTGTTCTCCCCTTTCCCACCACATATTTATTAAAATGTGAAAATATCATGTTACATCAAAACAACCAATTTATCTAGTGCCTTCCCAAAAATCAACATACTCTTTGGTTGTCTGTAAGGCAAGCACACCATTTGAAGTGGTCACCGTGGTCTACCTCTAGTGAGATGACTTAAGATGCCTTATTGGCATGAAATACTTCACAGGTACAGTAAAGTTAAATGGGTCTGCAGTCATAATTTATGGTTGAAATGGCAGTATCTGGCTGAACTAACTGTTGGGCAAGGTAGTTGACCATACCCAAATGTGCATTCAGCCACAGCTCACTGTTCTAACCATAAATCACGACCTAGAGAAACCATGGTTCATTTAACTCCCCAACTAAAGACAGAACTACCATCTCAATAAAAGAGCTACACTTGTGAGGATAAAGGGAAATCCCGCTCTGGGTCTGAGATCTAAATGCCAGTTTGCTAATACGATAAGATTCTATTGAATATTCATTATTTGTATTTGTGGTTTCACACCAGTATTTACAAGATTTCAATTATTATGAAATCCATTTCTCAACATCTCCTCAGTTTGTGGTCTTAACATTCCCTTGTAAGCGACAAGTGCCAAGTGACTATCCGCAATATGGTCAGGATTAGCAAATCGCGTGTAGCTATGCCAGGCCTGGCTCATGAATATTACACGATTTCAACTATCCATTTAAGTAGAAATGTTATTAAAGATAGTTAGGATTGTATACACATTTTCCATGTGCTGCCTGAGACCAGAGCAAGTGGCTCAGAGAAGTAACAGGGGTCTCAGAGGGACCTCTCTTCTTTGCTACACTTGTGGCCAAATGCTAAGCATCTAATGCCTCGTCCGTCCCACCGTCCCAGCCCGCCCCCTGTATAGATGTTTGTACGCATTTATTACTCTATTTTATTTGTTCGTATTTATTCTATTTATTTTCTTTTGTTAATATGTTTTGTTTTCTTGTCTGTCTCCCCCTTCTAGACTGTGAGCCTGCTGTTGGGTAGGGACCATCTCTATATGTTGCCAACTTTTGTATTTCCCAAGCGCTTAGTACAGTGCTCTGCACACAGTAAGCGCTCAATAAATACGATGGAATGAATGAATGAATGAATAATGGTGTGGAATTATGTCACCAGGTCAGATAAAGGGGGCGAAACACCCTGAGTTACCTTCTCAGGGGAACCTGAGACCAACCACTGCCCTCCCTGTTCTCTTATTGAAACAGATAGTGCCCATTGAGGATTAAAGGGTGGTGGGAGAACTTTCCTTTCCTGTGTCCCCTAAAAGGGAAATAATCAGAGAAGCACCACGGCGTAGTGTAGCACCATGGGTTTGGGAGTTCAAAGGACCTGGGTTCTAATCCCAGCTCAGTCACTTGTTTGCAGTGTGACTCGAATAAATCACTTAATTTATCTGTGCCTCAGTTACCTCATCTCTAAAATAGGGATAAAGGTTGTGAGCCCTATGTGGGACCCGGACTGCGTCCAATCTGATGAACTTGTATATAGCCAAGAGGTTAATAATATAATAACTTATAATACATATATTATTAATTTCTTCTAATTGCAAGTAAAGCAGGTTGGACACAGTCCCTGTCCCACGTGAGGCTGACCATCTCGATCCCCATTTTACAGATGAGGGAACTGAGGCACAGAGAAGTGAAGTGACTTGCCCAAGGTCACACAGCAGATATATGGTGGAGCCAGGATTAGAGCCCATGACCTTCTGACTCCCAGACGAGTGCTCTATCCACTACACAGTGTCTGGCACATAGTAGCAAAACAAATACAATTAAAAACAAATCGAAACAAAAAATCTGATTTAAGTGCCCAAGCTTGGCATGACTTGATGGTGAAGAAGACGGTGGCAGGAGCTGGCCCAATATGGGAATAGGAGTGTTGGGAATGTTTCCTGGAAGGCTGAATATCAAACTGGTTGTCAAAACTGGGGAGAGACTTCCCGAAATAAGTGAATGGCTGTGACATGGAAAAATCACACTGGAACAGTAGCTTCATGGCTCAAGTCCCTCTGAAATCTGGAAGTCACTGTGAATATCAGCAGGGATGACTCCTGCAGAGAGATGGCAAAGGATAAGGAAAGATGCTAGAGAAGGACACAATCTTCTCACTCCATTCAAATTTGTGGAGGAAAGTTTAATTCCTGTTGCTCCAGTCTATCCCCTAAGTTCTTTGTTTTGTTTTTTGAATAATGGCTTCCTGTTCTGCACTCTGATTGTCTCTTAAAGAAAAATAAGATTTGTTAAAACCACCTAAAATGGCCCCATTCCTCTTGAACTAAAAACTGGGATTACTGTTGCATTTTAAAGAAAACTACTGCCAACCTCATATGACCTAGAATTTCATTTAATGATCCTATTTAATGGAAAGGAAAATAAAAGTGTTGTAACATCTTCCCTTGCTGCTTTTATTCAAAGAGGGCAAAACAAGAGAAGTATTAAGAAAGAAAGGTGATTTTTTTTTTTGCAATTTAGGCAATAACTATAAAATTTCTCATGGGGGAATTATGTTAAATGGATTAAAAGTCCTTAGGGGACTGTGATTTCTGAATTTAACCTTCCTTTGGGATTATAAACTAATAGGGATTTTACACGATCCCTTAAGAATGTCATAGTAAAAATCAGAAAGAGCTGCATTTATTAGAGAACATTTGAAGGGTATTGTGTATGTGTGGATAAGGAACAATATTTTTAAACATCCATGAATATTTCTTTGCCATAAACAAATCAGAAAATGGAGTTTCTAGATTAAACCCCAGGTTCCTACATATTCATTAATGACAACAAGCTAGAAAATCCAATTTACCCTCAGAGATACCCTAACTTGGTACAAATCCATCACTATTCATTTAATATTATTTCTCATTAGTTTATAAGAACCCTGGGTTACTTCATTTGGAATTTCTAAATAATAATACCGATAAATAAATGATAAATTGTCCAATTTCTTTGTATAATTATTTGTAGAATGATCATAGAAATTTTTACCTATATCACCATACAAATCATGCATATCATCTTACAAATCTGACCTACCATGCAAAATCTTTGTTGAATGATCATAGAAAAAGATGCCAGAGTTGATTAAAAGTTAAATATCAGTCA
The DNA here is from genome assembly GCF_015852505.1 of Tachyglossus aculeatus. NCBI lineage: Eukaryota > Metazoa > Chordata > Mammalia > Monotremata > Tachyglossidae > Tachyglossus > Tachyglossus aculeatus. The sequence continues at coordinate 45,697,932 of NC_052066.1, forward strand.
GCAATCCAGTGCTTTAGTAAAATAAGCAAGTGAAATAATAGAACATGTATCAATATTCATATTTGGTCAGAATTTTATTAGAATATTTTATTCAGGTGTATTTGAAATGCACAGTTGGAAGGAGAAGCGGAAAATTGGAAAAGACCCGCAGAAGAGTATGGTGAATGATTAAACATGGCTCATGAAAAATGCCTGAAAGAATAGGTTCATGTAATCAAGAGTAGAAAAGGATGAGTGGGAGTTTAAGGGTCTTCAGTTAATTTTGGAGATACTGCATGTGTGATGGTGAGAAGCAGCTCCCCCCTCAAATGAGAAGAAGGTGAAAGTTTAAATTGGAGCAGGGCCTATTTAGGTCATACCTGGTAAAGAGTTCTCAGAAAGTTATAATTTGCCCTTAAAATCTGAATTAGTCTCTCCCACATTAATCCTAGTCATTATTCCACTCTTTTGCTCCTTCTCCATTAGGTTTATCGATCATAAACATTGGCATCAGGGAATTCTAAGGCCATGTCTCCACTAGTACAATTACACAGATCAATTTTTCACTCTGGACTATAATTTAAAATTGCAATGGGGAATTCCAGGCATTTTCACTGTTGAGTGACTGGACCAAGCAAAGAAAGTGCCCAGTCCTCACCCGTCTATTGGGAAATCATGAGTCATAAGTAAAGAAGCAACATGGCTTACTGGAAGGAATACAGGCTTGGTAATCAGAGGATGTGGGTTCTAATCCTGGCCCCGCCACTTGTCTGCTATGTGATCTTGAGCAAGTCATTTAACTCCTCTGGGCCTCAGTTCCCTCGTATCCAAAAGTGGGGGTTAAGAATGTGAGCCCCATGTGGGACAACCTGAATACCTTGTATCTACCCCAGCACTTAGAACAGTGCTTGGCACATAGTAAGCACTTAACAAATACCATTATTATTATTAAACCAACCCCAAATGAATAAGGTATAAGGCAAAGAATATATTCAATTGGTATTGAATTTTCCGATCAAGTATTTTCTAATCAATAGGCCTTCCAAGGCTATTTTTGGGTTTGTTTTTTTTTAAGTCTACAGATCGGGATAAGATCTGGAAAATATATTTCTGACTGAATAGGCTATAAACATGTTGGTTTTTTTTAAGTCTACGAATCTGGACAAAATCTGGAAAATATATTTCTGACCAAATAGGCTATAAACACTGAAACATTATCACCACGGGAGGTTCACTTATTCAGTAGCATTTATTGAATTCATTCAATCATATTTATTGAGTGCTTGCTTTGTGTAGAGCACTGTACTAAGCATTTGAATGCCTACTGTTATCGGAGCACTGGACAAAAGGTAGAAGAATGATCATTCCAACACTATACCTGGCTGATGAGGGATTCCCAATCTAAGAATAAGGGGATTTGAGAACTGGAGGTGGATTCAGAAGGAAAGAATGAGGTGATAAAGATGACAAAATTAAAAGTTAACAAGGCAACTGTAAATTCAATATAATACTAGTGCTGGGCCCCCCATGTACAGCTTATCTCCACTGCACAGATCGTTTTCTTTTAATGTTACTGAGCTCAAATTTCTCTATTCCTCAATAACTTCCAGTAGCTACCCATCTCCCTCTAAGTCAGGCAGAAACTGATTTCCATTGATTCAAGGCTCTGCACTAGTTGTCTCCAATGTACATGAGGGTGATTTTCAACTTCAGTGCCCCAGTTCTCTCTTTTTACTCCTTCTAAATTCTCTCTCTGTACTTTGCTCTTGATTCTCCCCACTCCATCCCCTTGGTCATCCTGCTCCCTCAGACTGAAACTCTCCCATCCCTGTTCTCCTTATATTCACCACGTCACAGCTCTCCCTGTCTTCAAAGCCCTCCTAAAATTCAACTTCCTCCAATGAGTTTTTATCAATCTTCCCCATTACAATGTAAGCACCTTGAGGGTAGGGAGCAACTATGTCTGCTGGGCAACCTTGGGCAAATCATTTAACTTCTCTGGGCTTCAGTTCCCTCATCGGTAATTAATGGTGATTAAGACTGTGAGCCCCATATGGGACAAGAACTGTGTCCAATCTAATTACTTTGTATCTACTCCAGCAACTACAGTAGTGCCTAGAAAGTCATGGGTTCTAATCCCAGCTCTGCTACTTGCCTGCTAGCCACCTCATGTACCTCATCTGTAAAATGGGGATGGAGACTGTGAACCCCACGTGGGACACGGACTGTGTCCAACCCAATTTGCTTGTATCCACCCTAGCACTTAGTACAGTGCCTGGCACATAGCAAGCACTTAAATCCACAATTATTATTATTAGCACATAGTAAGCGCTTAACAAATACTGTTGAAAAACAAAAACGAAACTATCTTGCTTCTGCAGTACTCTAGAAAACACTTAATACAGTGCCACGTACCCCAAAGGTCCTTAATAAATACCTTCACTGGTTGATTAGCAGCACACTTCCCCTAAAGGAGCAGTTTTCAGGATTCCTTACCGCTCCGGATGACCTGTCCAATATCAACTGGCCCCTTCTGAACACTAATCGATCGGGGTGAGATCACTGGATGGGGTCAGGCCTCGGTGAGAAGATGGAGAGGGAGCCTCTGAGGCCACGAGCATCACTGAACTTCACTCTTTCCCCTATCTAGTGCTTGTGGCTACTGCTTTATTGGAAATATTCAAGAGGAGAGTCGATAGTTATATTTCTGGAACGGTTTGTGCGCAGTCCTTCCCAGAAGCAAGGGACTGGAACAGAGGTCTTCTGAGTTTCCTTGTTGCCCTAGGATTTTGTGATTCTGACAACATAGAAGTACTTGATGTTTTTAAAGTGCATTTTTCCCATTTCATAATAACGGCGACATATTACTGATGAATTTTTGTAGCCCTGTTCCTACTTCAGGCTCTCAGTTTGGGAATAAAAATCATTTCCTCTAAATGACTTAGCCTGAAGCCCATTATTGAGATTCCAATTATTCAATCTTGGAAATGCAAAGCAGATTTTGAAAACTACAGTTCTGAACTGAAAATTATTCTAAAAGACATACATTTATTTCAATTCAACAGTACTTAAGGCAGAAAATGAGTATGTGTGAAATTAAAAAAAATTAAAATGATACACTAAAGCATAGTCTGTTTAGTCTGTTTAGCATAGTCCCTATGCTGACATATAGAGGGGAAAATGCACACATGCACACCTCATTTCAGAATAACCGGTAAATGACATTCAGCTACTTTAGAGGTAATATAACCATTTGTCACTTTGCTACAAAACTGATATTTTAACAATGTTTACAAAGCTCGTTGCACTAAATTAAAACAAAAAAGGGTGTCAGCTTGTTGCACTAATTAAAGCAAAAAAGAACATGAAACAGGTCTTGAATGTGCTTTGATGTGTGAGAATTAAAAGACTGATACTAATGCCATATGTGTGGTATATGATTACATCTAATTTTAATCATATTAATATGCATTTTTTTTTACTGAATGTAGAAAAGGAACAAGAGCTACATGTAAAATTGGTCGTAGCTCCCTTTTCTATACCTTTGTAAACTTCTACTTCTCTCTTCTCTCCCCCTCGTCCCCCTCTCCATTCCCCCCATCTTACCTCCTTCCCTTCCCCACAGCACCAGTATATATGTATGTCTGTACATATTTATTACTCTATTTATTTTACTTGTACATATCTATTCTATTTATTTTATTTTGTTAGTATGTTTGGTTTTGCTCTCCATCTCCCCCTTTTAGACTGTGAGCCCACTGTTGGGTAGGGACTGTCTCTATATGTTGCCAACTTGTACTTCCCAAGCGCTTAGTACAGTGCTCTGCACACAGTAAGTTCTCAATAAATACGATTGATTGATTGATTGATCTTAGATATCACTTTGCTAAGTGAACCTTGAGCTAGAAAAGGTAGTGTATTGAAAGCTAGAATGAGAATTTTCTTGGAGAAAGTGATTACAGTCATGACTTCTAATTATCACTGAGAAATCAGTCCACCTAAAATATTTATTCATTTTGATTTAAGGAAATCCTAATGAATAGCTACCCTAATAGATATGCTTGGAGGTGAGCTAATGCCTTGTCTTTCAAAAAATTATCATGTAAAGTACCCTAAAATAGCTACCTTAAAATAGATGAATTATATCTTACTTACACATTATAGTAGTTAAATAGTTCGTAATGACCCAAAATAATTATGTTAATTCACTCTAAGGAAATCCGTTGATGAGTTGCAGACTTGTTCAGGTTAGTGACAGGAGATAGAAATTGAGACAATTTTCTGGTTAATTCAGTTTAAAAAAAATCCTTTGTCCTCATAGCTGGATAATTCCCACTGATGTGTTTTTTTTTTTTCTTCATTCATTTAAATGGTGGCCTCAGATCTGTATTTCTCTTGTTTCTGTAGACCTGCTTAAAGTGAATTTTTAGAATCCATTCACCCCATTCAGAAAGATCTCTCTCAACCTAAGTTGTCTAAATTTTCACCCGTCTCAATGGCAGCCCAATATTTTCACATCAGCACTTCCTCAAAGAAACACAGTGCCAGAGCAAACAATTCTGAGGCGACTGAAAATGGGTCTCATGGTTCCATGGAGGCTAGAGACAACAAGCAGGGGATCCCAAAATCAGCGCTATGGATTATTACATGTGACATTCATTGTGGGTACTGACTGCAACCTGAAGGCTCACGAAGACCATGTTCTTTAAGAAAGTTAAAATGAGTCACATAAGTGGTTGTTAAAAGTGGAATCAGACACTCCTGTTTGGATCTTCCTCGTGATCTTGGCGCGGATCTTGGGTTTCCCCACACACTAAAGGGAGTCCTGGACTATCTGAGTGATCAGCTTGCTGGGGTCTAGAGGCTGAGCCTCCAAAGTTTGCACAGAAGTAAAAGGATTCATTCACAAGGCCTCGCCTGAGAGGTGCAACTCATTTTCTTTGCAAGCAGTTGGGGTTTTTTTGGAGGAGGGTGGGGAAGGTTTGAACCATGTATAGGAAACCTTTCTACCAAAGACCTGAACACCATTATCTCTTTCCCAATTTGGCCTGCAAACTCAAATTTCAATAAATACCCCTGAGGATGATGATTCTGTCATTCAAAAAAAAAAAAAAAAAACCAGGAGAAGTGAGGAATTGAATTTAGAACTTGAGAGCAAAGAGAGATTCTGGGAGGAAAAAAGAGAGGCTTTTTTGGAAAGTACTATCAACAGGGTTTGGGCTTGTCCTCAGGCCCTTGGCTCCTGTTAGCATCAGACCAAACAGTTGCCTCTCCATTTCCCTGCGTCCTCTAGTTCCTTCTCTTCCTGGTAGTAAATGATAGATGGCTCTGTAGGGAGTCTCCATAGCATGTCGGCCGCTCCAAGCTCCAGAAGGAGTTCTAATGGCAGGATGGATTTCTCACAGCCAGAATCATGTGGAAGGAGCATGGCCTAGTGGATAGGGCCTAGGTCTGAGAACCAGAGGACCTGAGTCTTAATTCTGACTCCACCACTTGTCCGCTGTGTGACCTTAGGAAAGTCACTTAACTTTTCTGTTCCTCAGTTTCTTCAACCCCATAATGGGGATTCAATATGTGTTCTCCCTCTTACTACTAATTAACTTTTATCTATCCCAGTCCTAGAACAGGATTGACACATAGTATGCACTTAAACACCATAAAAAAAAATGTGTAATGGACTTCAAAGGGCCCTGGGTAAAATGGGAAGAACAAAAGAGAGGTGGGGTTGGAATTAGTGAAATAGGTGGGAGCAGATGAAGGAGAAGGATATTGGTGTAAAAATAGCTGGTAGGGTGAATCATAATGTTAACAAAGATTCTAATTCATTAGACAGAAGGTGACCTGTAGCAGATCCGAGTACCTGGAACAAATGTTGCTCATTCATTCATTCATTCAATCGTACTTATTGAGTGCTTACTGTGTGCAGAGCACCGTACTAAGCGCTTGGGAAGTCCAAGACGGCAACATATAGAGATGGTCCCTACCCAACAGCGGGCTCACAGTCTAGAAGGGGGAGACAAGACGACAAGACAAAACATGTGGACAGGTGTCAAGTCATCAGAACAAATAGAAGAGTGCTTACTGTGTGCAGAGCACTGTACTAAGCGCTTGGGAAGTCCAAGTCGGCAACATATTGCTCAGTTTTAGAAACAGGTATCAGCCAGGTTGACTGGCCAAAACACTTTGTTTGATGGAACACAATGGAGTCAACACTTCAGTGAGCCCCATTGTTAACACCAGGTATTCTGCTTCAGCTTTCAAAACGCATACAAAGGCTATTTTTGTTTGTTTTTGGTTTAAAAGCCTGTTTCAGGACACTAAAGACTTTGGGAATTTGCCAAACAAAGAATAGATGTAGTGGAACAGTTTGGGCTATCTTGCTAAATAATCATTAGCATTAACATTATCTCCGAATATCCCATAAAGGAACATAAAGGGACATTCAAAAGCCACAACTTCCTGCGCAAGAACATATATTTATCCAGATTATCTTGACTATAGAATCCATTGATAAGGGATTGGAAAAGATCATGTAAAGTACTTTTCCATAAACAGTTTAGGCTTGAGTGGTCCTGTCCTCAGTCCATTTTCAATGGTCTGGGGCTTTTCAGGAAACATAAAAAGAGCCTTGTGAAAGCCAGTATTTAGGCATTCCTATATGACCATACCCTAATTTCCTAGAGACACTGGACAGACTTTTCCTTTGTGAAGAAGGTCAGAGGTAGAGCATCTAACAAGGACTAAAAGCCGCAAAAGAAGCTAAAGGAAAGTGAGGCTCTTTTAGCTCTGTCATAAAGCTACCTCTGTGTGCTAAGAATAAGATCATACGAGATGCTCCTGCTGCTTTCAAGTCTTTATGGGAGAATGGAGGCTTTGCAAATACTCCCTAATACAATGTTTAGATCTCTTATCCTACTGCAACAAGAGTTCCTTCATCCCAAGTCCTCACAAACATTCACCATAACCGATTCAGGAATTCAAATAGAAGTGCTTGGAAATACCTCCTAAATATTACACCTAATGCAAACACCAACAGCAAATAATTGTGGAGCCCTCAAAAGCAGTCTAATGCAATTCTAACAGAATGTCTTTTCACTGTAATTTCTTCCTTGATAAAGGTAACCTCCCATCATTGTCCTTAACTATGCATACTAAGATATATCTCATTGTTGCTATTTTTTTTTGTAATTTATTCTTCCTCGAGGCACTAGAAAGGCTTTTCTCTGACTGGATTTTTAAGAATTTCCCCAATACCCTTAGAATGTTTCTGTATGGATTTATAAAATTATATCCCACCTGAGTCAAATCAAGCATAGATAATCATAATCATTATAATCATTTGCCTTTAAAATAGCTTCCTTTGGAAATTATCAAAATTACTTGTATAAAATTGCTTATAGATCTCTGTACCACAATATTTGGGTACATTGCAAACTGTGAAAAGTATTTTTTTCAAACACAATATGATAATAAGACATTCTAAAAATATTGAGTAAAATAGCATTTTAAAACACAAAACAGTTCTATAGTGCCTGTTTTCCAAAAATCAACTTGTGTTGAATATTCTGTGTTGAATGTTCTCTCTTTACCTGTTGTTTGGAAAATGCCATTTTTAGGGCAATTAAATTAAAGCAATTAAAGTGTACGTGGAATACCCATCCACTGTCCATAAGGAAATTTCACTAACAAGGTAGACAGATGTAGGAATATATTTCTAGTAATCAAAATAAGCGAATGTGCAATTGAATAAATGATGGTACATATGTTAGAGGAAACACACGGATTTAATAAATATTTAGCAGTATGTTGGGAAATAATTGAGGAAGGAGAATGTGGGATTTCAGGGGAGTTTTAAATATGGTCAGATTCAGGGTGGGGGGGGAGGGAAAGGAATATTATGTCAAGGGAACAGTGTGAGAAAGAGGATGAAGGCAGGAGAATGAAGCATGTGTTCCAATTAGAAGAAGGAGCGAGAAGCAGAAGCAGTGTGGCTCAGTGGAAAGCACATGGGCTTTAGAGTCAGACGTCATGGGTTCAAATTCTGACTCCACCAATTGTCAGCTGTGTGACTTTGGGCAAGTCACTTAATAATAATAATAATGGTATTTGTTAAACGCTATGTGCAAAGCACTGTTCTAAGCACTGGGGGGATACAAGGTGATCAGGTTGTCCCCCGTGAGGCTCACAGTCTTAATCCCCATTTTACAGATGAGGTAACTGAGGCGCAGAGAAGTTAAGTGACTTGCCCAAAGTCACACAGCTGACAATTGGCGAAGCCAGGATTTGAACCCATGACCTCTGACTCCAAAGCCGGGGCTCTTTCCATTGAGCCATGCTGCTTCTCCAGCTCTGTGCCTCAGTTACCTCATCTGTAAAATGGGGATTAAGACTGTGAGCCCCCCATGGTACAACCTGATCACCTTGTAACCTTCCCAGCGCTTAGAACAGTGCTTGGCACATAGTAGGCACTTAATAAATGCCATCTTCAAAGCCCTACTGAGAGCTCACCTCCTCCAGGAGGCCTTCCCAGACTGAGTCCGCTCATTCCTTTCCACCTCCTCATGCCCCCCGCATTACCTCCTTCCCCTCCCCACAGCACCTGTATATATGTATGTTTGTATTCTATTTATTTTATTTATACATATTTATTCTGTTTATTTTATTTTGTTAATATGTTTCGTTTTGTCTGTCTCCCCCTTCTAGACTGCGAGCCCACTGTTGGGTAGGGAACGTCTCTATATGTTGCTGACTTGTACTTCCCAAGTGCTTAGTACAGTGCTCTGCACACAGTAAGCACTCAATAAATATGATTAAAATGAATGAATCTTGGGAGAGTACAGTAGAGTTGGTACACACAATTCCTGGCCCAGGAAGTATATGGTCTATAGAAGAAGACAGTTATTAACAAATAAATAAATTATGAATATGTACATAAATGCTGTGGGGTTAAGGGTGAGGTGAATACCAAATGCCCAAAGGATACAGATCCGTATGCATTGATGACACAGAAGGGGAGACAATTAGGGAAAAGAGAGCGTAATCAGGACACACATAGTAAGCAGCGTGGCTCAGTGGAAGTCCCAGATTCCAATCCTGGCTCTGCCACCTGTCTTGTGTGTGACCTTGGGCAAGACACTTCACTTCTCTGTGCCTCAGTTCCCTCATCTGGAAAATGAGGATTAAGACTTTGAGCACTACGTGGGACAGGGACCGGGTCCAAGTCAAATATCTTGTATCTGTCCCAGCACTTAGTACAGTACCTGGCATGTTCATTCATTCAGTCAGTCATTCCTATATATTGAGTGCTTACTGTGTGCAGAGCACTGTACTAAGCACTTGGATAGCACAATTCAGCAACAAAGAGAGACAATCCCTGCCCACAATGGGCTCGTAGTCTAGAAGGGGGGAGACAGACATCAAAACAAGTAAACAGCCCATCAGTAGCATCAGTACAAATAAATATAGTTAGAGATATATATATATAAACATATCAGATCAAGTAAACAGGCATTAATATAAATAAATAGAATTATAGATTCATTCATTCAGTTGTATTTATTGAGTGCTTACTGTGTGCACAGCACTGTACTAAGCACTTATAAGTATATTCACAAGTGAGGTGGGGTGGAGGGGGTAAAGCACAGGGGGCAAGTAGGGGTGAAAGGGAGAGAAGGGGGAGCTGAGAAAAAGGGGGGCTTAGTCTGGGAAGACGTCTTGAAGGAAGAGGTGAGCCTTCAGTAGGGCTTTGAAGGGGGGATGTGTGATTGTTTGGTGGACTTGAGGAGGGAGGACATTCCAGGCCAGAGGTAGGATGTGGGCCAGGGGTCGATGGAGGGACAGGTAAGAATGACGCACAGTGAGAAGGTTAGCATGAGAGGATCAGATTGTATGGGTTAAGATGTAGGAGGAGAGAAGGGAGGTGAAGTAGGAGGGGGGCAAGGTGATGGAAACCTTACGAATACCACAATTGTCATTACCAAAATATGTAAACAGCCAAGGCTCCATAGTAGAAAGCCTGGAAACTGATAAAAGTGACAAAGGGAATGAAGGAGGATGCTAAATCCAGATCAAATAACAGTCTGCACATTGGCCGTCCTCTTGTCTCTTCCGACTCTCCGCTGTAAATGGGGTCCTGAAGATCAAATGAGACAAGAGCAGTTCATTAACAGTGCTCTGAAACAGTTGCAGGGAGATCCTGTCCAGGTAAGGAGAGCACATGGAGGGCCTTGCCAGCATTCTGGACATTTCATCAAAGGTCACAGAATGATCAGAAATATCCCAGAAGCCAAGCACTCTCAGATGTTTGAAGTCTAAGCCAGTGTTTCTGAAAATTTCAGTCCCAGAAACACCACCTATACACTGAGCTTGTTCAGACTTGCGCTTGGAGTACAAGGAAGTGTTTCTGGAACTATAATTCCCATTTTTGCTTGGGGCTTATTAACATCCTGATCACCAGCCACTCACATTTACCAAGTCAGGATGCTGTAGGATTGGATCCTGTTCAAATAGAGCTGTGCTTCTGTTATTAGCCTTCTATTTTGTGATTCATTTTTATATCATTAGACTTTGTTTTGGGTAACTTCCATAAAAGATTTCTGGCTGATCTTCAGCTAATAATCAACATTACAAAAGGAATATATTTTTAGCATATGGCATTCATTTCCTGGTATGTAGTTATGAAAATTGCCATCTACAGTTTGATTTGTCAGTCGGTAATTAAAGATTATCCATAGTAGCAGAGTCCTTTTAAAGTCTTGAATTGACCTACAGGAAGGATAAAGAGACCCATGGTCCTTAGCTGGCTTTTGTGAGAAGAGAGAAAACTGATGACCTAACCAACCTTACAGTTCTGTCTGCCTCTTATTTCACCAGTTTTATTCTCCCGAGTGTGTATTCTAGAATACAGACTTCACTTTCACAGGTTTTATATCAATGATCATTGTGGTATTTACTAAGCACTTATTATGTGTCAAGCATTGTACTGAGTGCTGGAGTAGATACAAAATAATCAAGGTTTTTTGTTTTGTTGGGGTTTTTTATGGTTTTTGTTAAGCACTTATTATGCACCAATCACAGTACTAAGAGCTGAGGTAGATACAAGTTAATCAGATTGGACACAGTCCCTGTTCCACATAGAGATCACAGTCCTAATCCCCATTTTATGGAAGAGGTAACTGAGGCACAGAGAATAATAATAATTATGGTACTTAAGTGCTTGCTATGTGCCAAACACTGTTCTAAGTGCTGGGGTAGATTCAGCTTAGCCAGGTTGGACACAACCCCTGTCCCCTACATAGGGCTTACACTCAATCTCCATTTTACAGGTGAGGTAACTGAGGCCCAGAAAAGTTAAATGATTTGCCCAAGATCACACAGCAGACATGTTGCGGAGCTGGGTTTAGAACCTATGACCTTCTGTTGCCAACTTGTACTTCCCAAGTACTTAGTACAGTGCTCTGCACACAGTAAGCGCTCAATAAATACGATTGATTGATTGACCTTCTGACCCCAAGGCCCAGGCCCTATCCAATAAGCCAGGTGACTTGCCCAAGATCACATGGTAGATAAGTGGCAGAAACAGGATTAGAACCCAGGTCCTTCTGACTTCCAAGCCCATATTCTATCCATTAGGCCATGTCGCTTAGTTGGTCACAGTCCAAGTAAGAGGGGTTTTCCATTTTACTGATGAAGAAATGGAAGCCAAGAAAAGTTGAGTGACTTGCTCAAGATCACATGGCACTCAAGGAGCAGAACGGGAATTAGAACCCAGGTTCTCTGACTCGCAGGCCAGGATTCTTTCTGCTAGGTAACACTGCTTCCTATCCCACTACATGATATTAATGGGTGAATAGAACATCCTGTTCCTTTAGATTTTAGGAATTTTTTATGAAGGTTAATGTAAACGCATGCAGAAAAACCAAATGAAGAAAAATTACAGCTGCTAGCATTTATGACAGCCTAAAAAAGGAATTGAATCATTCTCTTCTTTAATGTGGTATATACTGTGTGCTTTAATGTGGTATATATTGGGTGACGCACTCTTATTAAGATATTATGATCTTCACCCTTGAGACACAGACTAAATCCAAGGAAACGTCTAATTACTACGGTTCAGTTGGCTTTTATTAATTTAAGATATCAACAAAGTTAAAACTGAAAGCATCTGAGTCACTCCATTTCCTGATTCTGCGGAATTCCAAATTATTGTTGTACGGATTGAAAATAGCTGTCCAGTGCATACCAAAGAGTAGGGCAGGAAACAGAATGTAGAGATGTGATTTTCCTGGTGTAGTCAAATCCCCGAAACTGTGGATTCTAAATAGTTTGAGGTGGCCAAAATGAACAATTCTATTAAATACAATCAGTCCGATTCTCCCACATGTCTCTAGGAGAGAGGTTGGCTTGAAACCCCCTATGTTACCAATTTGTACTTCCCAAGCACTTGGTACAGTGCTCTGCACACAGTAAGCACTCAATAAATATGACTGATGATGATGATGCCTTCTGAAGTTTATGAAGCGGTAGGTGATGTCTCCCCATTTACTCAGGATCTGTTGTGCTAGGGACCAGTTAGGGTCCAAGTGACATCCTTGCTGGTGCCCCTCTAGATTGTAAACTAGTTGTGGGCAAGGGACATATCTACCAATTCTCTTGTATTGTACTCTCCCAAAAGTTTAGTACAATGATCTGCACACAGTAAATGCTCAATAAATATGATTGATTCATTCACAACAAAGGGAGTCCAAGCACCTCTCCTAACTAGCTCCCTTCCTCCCTTCAAAACCCCACTGAGAGCTCACCTCCTCCAGGAGGCCTTCCCAGACTGAGCCCCCCCCTTTTTCCTCCCCTCCTCCTCTCCCCATCATCCCCCACCCCCTTCTCCCCCATCCCCTTCCTCTCCCCACAGCACTTGCATATATTTCTACATATTTATTACTCTATTTTATATGTACATACCATATTTTATTAATGATGTGTATATAGCTATAATGCTATTTATTCTGATAGTATTGACACCTGTCTACTTGTTTTGTTTTGTTGTCTGTCTCCCCTTCTAGACTGTGAGCCCGTTGTTAGGTAGGGAATGTCTCTATATGATGCCGATTTGTACTTCCCAAGCACTTAGTGCAGTGCTCTGCACACAGTAAGTGCTCAATAAATACGACAATGAATGAATGAACCTAGCCTATCCCACCTTTATTACCATATCAGCCCTGATTCCTGATCTCCCTGCCTCCTGTATCTCCCCATTCCAGTCCATACTTCATTCTGCTGCCCTGATCACTTTTCTACAGAAATGTTCAGGCCATGTCTCCCCACTCAAGAACCTCCAGTGGTTATCCATCCACGTCCTCATCAAACAGAAACTCCTTACCTTTGGCTTTAAGCACTCAATCACCTTGCCCTGTCCTACCAAATCTTGCTACACTCCTACTACAAGCCAGCCCCCTCTAATAACAACCATCTTACTGTACCTCTATCTCACCCATCTTTCCGCTGAAACTTCACCCATATTCTACTTCTGGCCTGGAACACTCTCTCTCTTCGTATCTGACAGACAATATTCTCCCCAACTTCTAAGTCTTATTGAAGACAAATCTCCTCCAAGAGGCTTTCCCAGACTAGCCCCCACTCTTTCCTCTTCTCCCACTCCCTTCTGCATTGACCTGACTTGCTCCCTTTCTTCTTCCCTCCTCCCAGCCCCACAGCATTTATGTACATAATTCATTCTAGACTGTGAGCCCACTGTTGGGTAGGGACCGTCTCTATATGTTGCCAACTTGTACTTCCCAAGTGCTTACTACAGTGCTCTGAACACAGTAAGCGCTCAATACGATTGAATGAATGAATTTATTTTTATTAATCAATGTATTAATCAATTAATACATTTGTTTATTTATTATTATTTGTATTGATGTCTGTCTCCCCCCTCTAGACTGTAAGCTTGTTGTGGGTAGGGAATGCGTCTGTTATATTGTACTCTCTTCCATGCCTAGCACAGGGTTTTGCACATAGCACTCAAATGCCATTTACCAACTGACTGGTTGAGTCTGACTAGGATTCAGGTTCACCTGGTATTTTCCAGGAATTCCTTTCCACCCTTCAGATATTGAAGCTCTTGTCGGCTGACCGAGTGGAAAGAGCACAGGCCTTAGTGTCAGGGGATTGTGGCTTCTAATCTCAGCTCCACCACTCAAGTCTAGCACTCCAAGTTTAGAGGGATAAAAACAATACCTTACTTCACCATATTAATCTTTGTTGGAATATTGGGACACTACTTCCTATCGGGCATGTCTCCTTTCCTCTTGCAGGCTGTGAGTCTGTGAGATGTGGAAAAGTGCATTTAAGTCCTGCAGGATTTTAAGGACTCTTTCCTTAACTGCAAATGATGGCAAGAGACCTAAATTTAGCATGCAGTGAGCAAGATACAGGGCTGAGTATTTAAAATGAAAAAGACCAGCGTGGTTCAGTATAAGTAGACTGATCAGGTTAATCAGGACAGTCCCAATTCCAGGACATTTGTATATTTTTTCTAAAATGAGAGACTGCTTACAGCTGCGCTGACAAACATGCCAAAACAACATTGCAATTAGCAATCCTTTTGCAATTGACCACCAGAGTTTCTCTTTTTTGGACGATTTTATGTTTCGAGTGATACATATATTAATCACAGATTTTTCTGCAAACTCTACCCTTGCCCCCAACTTGAGTGAAAATCTGTTCTGCTATCCTTGAAGATTAATGCATATATAATACTCACACTTACAAACCGCACTATGGATGGCAGAAAACAAAATCCTCATAAATCACAGTCAACAATCGTATTTACTGAGTGCTTTCTATGTGCAGAGCATTATGCTAACCGCTTGGGAAAGCAAGATATAACAGAATTACCAGACATTCCCTGCCCAATCCAAATTTACAGTCTAGAGGGGGAGACATGCTGAACATCTCCAAACTTATAAAGCCATATGTTTCTGAAGCATTTTTGGAGGAAGGCTATGCCCTGGATTGGTCAATAAAGTATCTATGGTACCCAGTTCTTTTTTTCACAAAATGGGATTATCAAAGACAAGATTCACTAATTTTTTTCATAGATTACAATACATTATAATCCCTAGAAACTCAAAGAGCAGATGAAGTGTCAGTACATCTTTGGTCAATATAAAATTGGCATAATTGACTTTGTATGAGTAATACAATCAAATAGATATGGTTTCATATGCAATTGATTGAAAAATCGCCATCATTATCCTGTCATGATATTCATAGCTTTTTCTCATTTTGAATATATTCCATGGGAGTAATTTGGACAAGTAACTTTAACTCTCTTTGCCTCCATTTCCTGTACACCAGTTTCCTGTCTTGGCAAAATAGAAAATTATTCTCTCAGCACTTACTTCAAATGGAAATTAAGACAATGTTATTTAGGAAGTGCTTAAAAAAATCCACATATTTTTCTCTTCTGAAACGCTGTTCAGTTCATAAATTTTGATCAATTTTTTTTCATTTGTTTGAAAGTTCTCAGTAGGACATTACTTTCCATCATTTTGTGGCAACAGTTTTATGATAACCTCTGACAGTTCACACAGTGGAGATTTCCTAGGAAAATATATTGGCCCCAAACAGAAGTCAATTAGCCTAAGGAAGATCTCCAAGGAGTGGGCATCGGTGATGCACCCGGAATTAATCAATCAATTATTATTGAGTGCATACTGTGTGGAGCTGACTATACTTGAGGCTTAGAAGGGTACAGTGGAATTATTTGACAAGGTGCCTGCCTTCAAGGAATCTACAGCCTAGCAGGGAAGCCAGACAGTAATGATGATAATAATATGAATAATTAATTAATGACACCATATATTAAGTGCTTACTATGTGCAAAGCACTGTTCTTAGCGCTGGGGAGGATACAAGGTGATCAGGTTGTCCCACGTGAGGCTCAGAGTCTTAATCCCCATGATGAGGTAACTGAGACACAGAGAAGTGAAGTGACTTGCCCAAAGTCACACAGCTGACAATTAGCAGAGCGGAGATTTGAACCCATGACCTCTGACTCCGAAGCCCATGCTCTTTCCATTGCATGCTGCTTCTCTAAAGGATAATAAGACTATCCTTTAGGTGTTTACTATGTGCCAAGCACTGTACTATGTTTTGGGTTAGATTTACAGCAATCAGGTAAGACACAGTCCCTGCCCCACAGCGGGCTCAATGTCTAAATAGGTCTGAAAATAAGCATTGAATTTCCATTTTACAGAAGAGGAAACTGAGGCACAGATGAGTTAATAATAATGATGGTATTAAGCGCTTACTATGTGCCAAGCACTGTTCTAAGTGCAGGGATAGATACAAGGTTATCAGGTTATCCCACGTGGGACTCACAGTCTTAATCCCCATTTTACAGATGAGGGAACTGAGGCACAGAGAAGTTAAGTCACTTTCCCAAAGTCACACAGCTAAGTGGTGGAGCTGAGATTAGAACTCACGACCTCTGACTCCCAAGCTGGTGCTCTTTCCAGTAAGCCATGCTCCTTCTCTACATGATGATGGTATTTGTTAAACTCTTACTATGTGCCAAGCACTGTTCTAAGCACTGGGGTAGATACAAGGTAATCAGGTTGTCCCATGTGGCACTCACAGTCAATCCCCATTTTACAGATGAGGGAACTGAGACACAGAGAATTTAAGTGACTTGTCCAAGGTCACACAGCAGACAGGTGGTAGAACTGGAATTGGAACCCCTGATCTCTGACACCCAAGCCTGGGCTCTTTCCACTGAGCCACACTGCTTTTCATAAGTGACTTGCCTAGTGTCACACAGCAGGAAAGTGTCAGAGCCAAATTAGAACTCAGATCCTCTGAATTCCTTGTCTGTGCTCTGTCTACTAGGTAGGAAGCAATAGCATTTTCTAATCCTGGCTTGGCCACTTGTCTGCTGTCTGATCTTGGGCAAATCCCTTAACTTCTCTAAGCCTCAGTTTCCTCATCTGTAATACCTATCCTAGCCCCTCTAATTAGATTGAGCCCCATGTGGGTCAAGGAGTGTGTCCAATCTGAACATTCTTCATGAACTCTAGCATTTAGTACAGTACTTGGCAAATAAGGACTTAACAAATAACATAATTAACATTAGACGAGACATTCTCTAATATTAGAGAAGCAGCGTGGCTCAGTGGAAAGAGCACAGGCTTGGGAGTCAGAGTTTGTGGGTTCTAATCCTGACTCCGCCACTTGTCAGCTGAGTGACTTTGGGCAAGTCACTTCACTTCTCTGTGCCTCAGTGACCTCATCTGTAAAATGGAGATGAAGACTGTGAGCCCTGTGTGGGACAACCTGATTACCTTGTATTCGCCCTCCCCCATTGCTTAGAACAGTGCTTGGCACATAGTAAGCGCTTAACAAATGCCATCATTATTATTATTATTAGGATGGAAAGATTCATTCATTCAATCATATTTACTGAGCGCTTACTGTGTGCAGAGCACTGTACTAAGCACTTGGGAAGTACAAGTCGGCAACATATAGAGACAGTCCCTACCTAATAACGGGCTCACAGTCTAGAAGGGGGACAGACAACAGCACAAAAAATGTAGACAGGTGTTAAAATCGACAGAACAAATAGAATTAAAGCTATATGTTCATCCTTAACAAAATAAATAGTAAATATGCACAAGTAAAATGGAGTAATAAATCTGTACAAATATACATACAGGTGCTGTGGGGAGGGGAAGGAGATAAGGTGGGGGTGTTGGGGAGGAGGAGAGGAAAAAAATGTGGACAGAAGTGCTCTGAGGGTGGAAGTGCAAGCTTCCAAGTGGCCTAGGTTATGTGGAAGTGTTGTGAGGGTATAGGGTGGGAAGAGGAGAGATTAATCAGGGAAGGGTGCCTGCAGATCGAACTTCGGAAATGTTTTGAAGATGGGGAGAGCAGTGGCTTGCCAGATGTGAAGAGGGTGGGAATGGCTGGCAAGAGGTTGGTGTTGGAAGAAATGAGAATGAGGAGCTGATTGTTTGAATTTTGATCATGATGAGTTTAGGTAATTTGATGTAGATTCATCTAAGGAAACCCAGAAACTCTGAAACTGCAAGAGGAAAGTTGTTTGCTATTCATATAAGCAGTACATTAGGAAGTTACTTAACCAGGATGTTCAATGATAGCCTTGCTAGGACTCCCAAGGGAAATCTTAATAATAATAATGGCATTTGTTAAGCACTTACTATGTGCCAAACATTGTTCTAAGAGCGGATAGAAGTATCTTGGGGGCATTGCACCTGGCTCAAGTTTATCACCATCCTCCTGATGACTGGAAAGCCCCAGCTGAGCCTCATGATCTGTTGGAGAGATGTAGGTCTTATTTTGTAGCTTGTCACCTCTACGGTGAACCAGGAAGCAACATGGCCTAGTGGAAAGAGCACGGTCCTGAGAGTCAGAGGAAATGAGTTCTAACGTCGGCTCCATCCCATCTGCTCTGTGACCTTGAGCAAGTCACTTAAGTTTTCTGTACCTCAGTGACCTCATCTGCTAGTTGGGGATTAAGACTGTGAGCCCCATGTGGGACACATACTGTGTCCAATCCGATTAGCTCACAACCAGCCCAGTGCTTAGTACAGTTTTTTTTTCCACATATTAAGCACTTAAATATCATAATATACATATATTAGAAAAACTGCATATATATAATGTATGTGTATATAACAGCACCTTTTCTGGAGGAGTGACTTAGGGAAACAGGGGCAGAGTCCCATCCAGGTCTGCAGTGAGGGATTAGCTTCACTGGAAATGGCAGCAAGATGGCACATCCCAGCAAATGGGAGCCACACATCCTCAGACAAGCAAGCCTGCAGCACATGAGTTTTTCATTTTGGAAGGGGGCATTTAAATCATGGGTAGTGGTACAGTAGCTAGCCCCAAGGCAGTCTCCAAGGACAAATTAAGCACTGCCAACAGTTTATTCGACAAGGTGCCTGCCATTCTGGAATCCCTATAGTTCAAGGAGGCGGTAGTTTTCCGTCACATCTCCATTTTGATGACTTTCCCTACCACCTATCTCCTCCTCACCCTCTCCTAGTTCATTCCCTGTCCCACGTGCCAGCAATTTCTAAGGACTGGCATTGACCACGACATCTAATTGTCAGGGAACCACTGTTATGCCTCTTCTTCTTTAATAAGAAAGGCAAGATTCATCTGCCAATCACATAAACTTTACAATGAAAAAAAATCCACCTAAAAATGCATTTTCTTAGCTGTGACACAGACCAGGTATCCTTACAAATTTTCCAGCTAATCAAGAACAAAAAGGACACATTGACCCAATTATCTGGAAAACCTACTGATGTGGACTAGCCTTATACTTCATAAAGATGCGTCATTAATCACCTCTAGAATTTGGTGGGGAACAATAAATATTTTTCTATTTGACATCTGGTAATGATTTATAGAACCAGGAATTCCCAATTTACAAAAGCACACATGTATGACTTGATATTTTATTTGGTTTAAAAATTATCCCATTGCTTTTCTTGGCAGAAAGACCTATCAGAGTGGGGGGATAGACGTTAGATTGCATGTAGAGTCATACCAACCTGGTTTAGAGAAAATGCAGTTTGAGCTATGTAATGTGTAAAATCTGTTGTTTATGTAGATCTAGGTCTGGCTCAATACCAGTTGCTAGTGAGTGATATCTAAACATAAAATAATCTTTACATAAACTGTGGGTTTATAAAACTGTAAGCACTGTATTTCTGTGATGTTTGGGAAAAAAAAAAGTATTCCCTGAAATAGATTATTAGTGTAAGGTTCAGCTCTGCACACTCAGATTTTTATTTTTATTTTTTTTATAAAGATAGACTGGAGATTTGGTTTTGAACCAAAAAAAGCTCATCTTGCATCTGCTAAAATGTAATATCTGATAATGCTATTTCTCATTGTCCCCAGTGGACTTTGCTACTGTGCTGTGAGACCTTTAAATGAATGCATAATCATTAGCAACATGTATCCTAGAACAAAGCTGTTAATGCACATTAATCAGTACTAAGGCTTTTGGACATATTACCTTACAAATAACTCTGGTGTTCTGTTAATGATTCAAGAAAAAAAATCACTCTGCTGGAGCTAAAGAAGGAAACACAAGGTTAGAAACATACACGGTTGGCTGATTAGATCAGAAACTGAAAACCTTTTCTCTGCAATATAATACCTAGTACTTCTCTATCTACAGGGTGCTCATAAAATGTCTGAGAATGAAACAGAACATATGGTGATCAGCATCGTATCTAAATGACAGGTACATATCTACTTGATAACAGTTGAGCAATCTGTGAAGTGGAAACTTCTTCAACACGTGGAGATTTGGAAATTTGCTGTCAAGCCAGGTAATTAGTTCTTTTTGAGACAGTTAAGATAATTGGGCTACCAAGGCTTTTACCTCTATTTTCATTCATTCAATCGTATTTATTGAGCACTTACTGTGTTCAGAGCACTGTACTAAGCGCTTGGGAAGTACAAGTTGGCAACACATAGAGAGACGGCCCCTACCCAACAGCGGGCTCACAGTCTAGAAAGGGGAGACAGACAGCACAACAAAACATATTAATATAATAAAAATAGAATAAATATGTACAAGTAAAATAGAGTAATAAATATGTACAAACATATATATACAGGTGCTGTGGGGAGGGGAAGGAGGTAAGTCGGGGGGATGGGGGGAGGAGGGGGAGAGGAAGGAGGAGGCTCAGTCTGGGAAGGCCTCCTGCAGGAGGTGAGCTCTCAGTAGGGCTTTAAAGGGAGGAAATGACCAAACTGACACTCTCAACACCACCCTCTCTACTGAACTCAACTCACTCGCTCCCCTATCCCTTCCCCGATCCATACCACTAACCTATTTTGTGTCCGTAGTGTGAAGTCAAGGGTAATTGCCTGGTGGGATGTGAGGCAGAGTTTTATTGAAGGAGGCTTGAAGTGTCAGGTTCTGTTTGGACTGATGGTACCATGAAGCCAATCGAATTTTATGGACAAAGAGTCTCCTGTTTGGTGCATTCCCTCCAAACTGATCATTTTTTGTGCGGTCAGTCCCTTTCTCAGGTGTACTTTCTGGAGGGGCAGGAGGCAGGGCAGGGGTAGACTCCCCCCATGAGGAGGCAGGGGGAGACTCCTTTTCATTCATTCATTCTTTCAATCATATTTATGGAGTGCTTACTGTGTACAGAGCACTGTAATAACTACTTGGGAGAGGACAATGTAACAACAAACAGACACATCTCCTGCCCACAAGGAGCTTACAGTATAGACAGGGAAGACAGACATTAATATAAATAAATAATGAGGTCGGGGGAGGCTCCCTCCATGAGGCAGGCGGAGACTGCTGCTTTCTCCAGAGAGGGACTCATCTTGTCCAGCTCCTCCACTCACTGGGAAAGGAGGTGGTGTTGGCTTCTTTTGAAGCCCATATCATCCACTCCAGATTCTAGTAATGGTCATCTACTGCCCCCAGATCCCTCCTTCAACTTTGATCCCTTTCCCACATTGCCACTCTTTTTCTTTCTTGATCCTTGGGGACTTGAATGTTGCCTGCCTTCTATCACTCCTCAACTCCACTGACCTCCTGCTCCAACCCTCCTTGCCCACTCACCAACTTGGATCTACACTTGATCTCATCATCTGTAGCCACTGCGCAATCTATACCCTCATTAACTCTGAAATCCCTTTTTTTCCCTATCACAACCTCCTCATTTATCTTCTCTCCCATATTCCTTCTCCCCATAAATCTGTACTGTTGCATTCAATTTTCTCAGCTCATCATGCCCATTTCACCTCCACACTCAAACTATCTTCCCTTAATGACCAAATTGACACTCTCAACACCACCATCTCTACTGAACTCAACTCACTCACTCCCCTATCCCATCCTTGATCCATACCAGTAACCCACAGCACTAGATCACCTGCACAGTCCACCTCATTTGCTCTTGTGCATGAGCCACAGAGAACTGATGGTGGAAATCTAAATACCAGCCTGACTTCATCAACTTCAAGTTTAGCCTTGCATGCTATAAGTCTGCCCTCTCCTCTGCCCAGCAAAATTATTTCTTCACCCTTATTGGCACCCACACCCATTGATTGCCCTTGCCAGTTGTTCCAGACATTTAACTCCCTCTTCAGGTCCCCTGTTTCCCTGCCACCCCAATTCCTTGCCCCAAATGTCCTGGCCAACTACTTTACTAAGAAAATTGACACTATCAGGTGTGATCTCACTAAATTATTCCCTGCCCCTCCTCAGTCCCTCCCACCTCCTGCCTTCTCTTCAACTCTCCCATCTTTCCTGGCAATTTCTGTAGAGGAGATCTCCTGCCCCTTTTCAAAACACATGTTCTCCTTCTGCACATCTGACCCCATTCTTTTGTACCTTATCAAAATACTTGCTCCCTCCCTTTCTCCCTAACAGCCATTTTCAACTGTTTGCTGTCCAATGGCTTCTTCACCATGGCTTTCAAACCTGCCCATGTCTCATCTATCTTAAAAAAGAAAAGTTCCCTTCTCCCCATAATTATCTCATTCATTCAATCGTATTTATTAAGTGCTTACTATGTGCAGAGCACTATACTAAGCACTTGGGAAAGTCCAATACAACCACAAACAGTGACATTCCCTGCCCACAACGAGCTCACAGACTTGGCGGGGGGAAGGCGGAGGCTGACTGGTTAAGGTGCTGGACTTAAAAAATCCAGTGTATGTGTTTCCGTGTGGTTTTGAACCCCACCCCTGCAGCAAACTTCCTTTTGGAGAAGCGGTGTGGCTCAGTGGAAAGAGCACGGGCTTGGGAGTCAGAGTTCATGGGTTGGAATCCTGGCTTGGCCACGTGTCAGCTGTGTGACCTTGGGCAAGCTGCTTAACTTCTCTGTGCCTCAGTTACCTCATCTGTAAAATGGGGATGAAGACTGTGAGCCCCACGTGGGACAACCTGATCACCTTGTATCCCCCCAGTGCTTAGAACAGTGCTTCACACATATTAAGTGCTTAACAAATACTATTATTATTATTATTATTATTATTATCATCAATACAAATACATAAAATTAGAGATACATGCATAAGTGCTGTGGAGCTTGGAGGAGGGGAAGATAACAGGGAGCCCTCAATGTGTCTTCAATAAGGCTTTGAATGGAGGAGAGTAATTACTGGATTTGAGAAGGGAGAGCGTTAGAGCCCAGAGGGAGGACTTGGGCCAGGGGTCGGCAGCGAGACACACAAATTCGGGTGCAGTGATAAGGATAGCACTAAAGCAGTGAAGTATGCCTGCTGGGTTGTAAAAGGAGAGAAGAGAGGTGAGGTAGGAGGGGGCAAAGTGATGGAGCTCTTTAAAGCCAATGGTGAGGAGATTTTGCTTGATACAAAGGTGGATAAGCAACCACTGGAGAGTTATGAGAAGGGGGGTGACATGTTCTGAGCATTTTTGTAGCAAGATGATCTGGGCAGCGCTGTGAAGTATGGACTGGAGTGGGGAGAGAGAGGAGGTTGGGAGGTGAGCAAGGAAACTGATGCAGTAATCTAGGTGGAATAGGATGAGTGATTGTACTAATGTAGTTGCAGTTTGGATGGAGAAGAAAGGGCATATTTTAACAATGTTGTGAAGGTGGGACTGCCAGGATTTGGTGAAGGACTGAATATCCAGTCATTACATCATCTCCCTCCTACCATTCCTCTCCATTTCCTTAAGTGCATTCTCTACACCTGCTATCTCAAATTAGTCTCCTCCAACTCTCTCCTTGACACCTTCCAATCTGGCTTCCTTCCCCTTCTCTCCACAGAAACCGCCTTCTCAAAGATCACCAATGATCTCCCTCTTGACAAACCCAATGGCCTGTACTCCATCCTAATCCCCCTTGAGCTTTCAGTTGCCTTTGATGCTGTGGACCACTCTCTTTTTCTGGAAATATTATCCAACCTTGGCTTCAAAGAGACTGTCCTCTCCTGGCTTTTCTCATCTTTCTAGCCACTCATTCTCAGTCTCCTTCGCAGACTCCTCCTCTGTCTCCCATTTCCTACCTGTAGGGATCCCTTCTATTCTCCATCTACACCCAGTTCCTTGGAGAACTCATTCATGCCCATGGTTTCAACTACCCCCTCTATGCAAATGATACCCAAATCTACATCTTCAGCCCTGTTCTCTCTCCCTCCCTGCAGTCTCCTATTTCCTCCTGCCTTCAGGATATCACTACTTAGATGTCCCCAAAAAAATCACACCAAGCTTAACATCTCCAAAGGAGAACTCCTTATCTTCCCACTCCAACCTTGTCTTCCCTCTGTCTTTCCTATCACTGTCAATAGCACCACCATCCTTTCAGTCTCAGAAGCCTGTTACCTTGGCGCTATCATTGACTCTTCTCTCTCAACCCACGTATTTAATCCATCATGAAATCATGTCAGTATGACCTGTATAACGTCGCTAAAATCTGCTCTTTACTCTCCATCCAAAATGCTACCACATTAATACAATCATTCATCCTATCCTGCCTGTATTACTGCCTCAGTCCCTTACTGACCTGTAGGACTTCTATCTCTCCCCACTCCAGTCCCTACTTCACTCTGCTGCCCGGTTCATTTTTCTCTAAAAATGTTCAGGACATATCACCTCACTCCTCAAAAAACTCCAGTGGTTGCCCATCCACCTCCATATCAAATAAAAACTCCTCACCATTAGGTTTAAAGTACTCCATCACCTTGCCCCCTCCTACTTCACCTCACTTCTCTCCCTCTACCACCCAGCCCACAAACTTTGCTCCTCTAGCACTAACCTTCTCATTGTGCCTTGATTTTTGACCCCTGGCCCACATCCTGCCTCTGACCTGGAACACCCTTCCTCCTCAAATCTGACAAACAATTCCGACACTCTCCCCGTTCAAAGCCTTAATGAAGGCACATCTCCTCCAAGTGGCCTTCCCAGACTAAACCCCACTTTTCCTTATCTCCCACTCCTTTCTGAATCACCCTGACTTGCTCTTTGCTCTTCCCCGTTCCAGCCCCTCAGCACTTATGTACATATCTGCAATTTTATTTATTTGTATTGATGCCTGTGTCACCTCCTCTAGACTTTGAGCTCATTATGAGCAGAGAATATCACTGCTTATTGTTGTATTGTACTTTCCCAAGCACTGAGTACAGTACTTTTTACACAGAAACCACTCAGTAAATATGATTGAATAAATGAATGAATGCAGTGATGGGAAAGTCAGGAGGAGGAAAAGATTTGGGTGGGAAGATAAGGAGTTCAGTTTTGGACATGTTAAGGTTGAGGTGACAGAAGAGACTCTTCCTCTCTGTAGTCTCACATTTCCCCCTACCTTCAAGTAACTAGAGATACCAGGATGTTCTGTCACTTCAAAAGTAACATGTCCAAAACAGAATTCCTTATCTTCCCACCCAAACCCTGTCCTCCCCCTGACGTTCCCATTGCTATAAATGATACCACCATTCTTCTTGTCTCACAGGCCTGCAATCATGGGGCTATCCTTGACTTCTCTCTTTCATTCAACCTACATATTCAATCTATCACTAAATCCTGTCAGTTCAACCTTGGCAGCATAGGTAAAATCCACCCTTTTCTCTCCATCCAAACTGTTACCACGTAAATCCAAGCATTTATCTTATTCCACATGGACTACTGCCTCAGCCTCCTTACTGGCCTCCCTGCCTCCTGTCTCTCCCCACTCTAGTCCATACTTCATTTTGCTGTCTGGATTGGTTTTCTACAAAAAGCATTCAGGGCATGTTTCCCCACTCCTCACAAACTTCCAGTAGTTGCTCATCCAGCTCTGCATCATACAAAACCTCCTCGCCATTGTCTTCAAAACACTAAATCAACTTGCTGCTCTTCTACTACAACCTGGCCCACACAGTTCACTCCTCTAATGATAACCTATGCTCTGTACCTTGATCTCATCTATTTCGCCACTGACCTCTCACCCACGTCCTACCTCTGGCCTGGAAAAACTTTCCTCTTCATATCTCTCAATTACTCTCCCATCATTCAAAACCTTACTGAAGGCACATCTCCTCTAAGAAGGCTTTTCTGACTAATCCCTCATTTCTTTTTCTCCCTTCTACATTGCCCTGACTTGGTCCCTTTATTCACCCCTGTCCTCATCCCCACATTACCTTTGTACATATTTGTAATATATTTATTTATAGTAATATCTGTCCTTCCCTGTTCTATACTGTAAGCTTGCTGTGGGCAGAGAATGTGTTTTCTATATTGTTTTGTTGTACTCTCCCATGTTCTCAGTACACTGCTCAGTTTTCACAGTAAACACTCTATAAATACAATTGATTGAAATAGCAAATTAGGAAGGTAAAATTTGTATTGTTGAACAGTAAGTAGGACCCTCTAAGTGCCATGCAATTAGTCTGAGATAAGCACTCAAATGGGTTAAATTGATTTAAAAAGAGAAAGGTAGGGGATTGAAAATACCTAATATTTGAAATTCTATGGTACCAAATTATCTGTTTTCAAATTGGCAGTGAGCTAAAAATAGGAGAGCTGAAGCGATGAATGTATAAGATTCTATCTTTTACTAACTCTGATAAATGTCAATGAAATTTTCAGCCCCATCATTCAAGTAGCAATAATAATAATAATAATAATAATAATAATAATAAAAGTATTTCTGAAGCACTATGTAACAGGAATTGTTATAAGCATTGGGGTGGATACAAACAAATTGGATTGGACACAGTTCCTGCCCCACCCTGGGCTGATTGACTCAATCCCCATTTTGCAGATAAGGTAACAAACAGAGAAGTGAAGTGACTTGCCCAGAGTCACACAGCATACAAGTGGTGGAGTGGGGATTAGAACCCATTACCTTCTGACCCCTAGGCCTCTGCTTTATCCACTATGCTATGCTGCTTCTCCCTTCTACATCGACAACTGATTAAATCAATGGGTTTGATTTTGTACATAGGAAAAAATAAGCGATTTCAAGACAGTGAGGGCCAGTTCAAAAAAAGTGACTTAGACTGACAAACAATAATAAGGTTTGGTTTTTTTCCTTGAGTAGAGGGCTTGTGGGTAATGAGAATCCCAAGTGTTGATTTCGGAAACGAAACAGGGCCAGCTGTGACTGACAGCTCAGTGTTGCAAAAAAAAAAAACAACTGTTTTTGCAATGCTCATGTTGTGGAATCAGATGGTCCTTGTAGGTCTCCTAAAATACATCTGCAATCATGAATAGAAGCTCACTGTCAGAAGTGCCACTTTTCTGAAACAAAGAGAATATATACATTAATATATGTGTGTGTTCTATTAATGTATTTCAAACAATACCTTCCTTTGGCATCCTGTTTTTTTGTTTTTTTTACTCTAATTATCGGAGCAACAGTGTCTGTCTTGTTGCTATTTCTCAGGCAGGAGATTAAGTGAGTTGGTGCAGATTGAAAAGTCTACACAATCCCTAAGGGTCTGACTTATCAATGTAGTGAAGAACTTCATCTATCAACTGAGGCTTCTATCAATACTGATTATCCTGGTAAAGCCAGAGTGACGTGAACAGGAAGAGTAAACCAATAAAGAGTCCAGGGGAATGGTTGAGAGGGGTTCATCATTTGAACTCAATCCTAGGACTCCAACATTTGGTTTTAGTTTATTCTGACAATTTGCGTTTGTTCGAGGGTTTCATTTCATTCAATTACTCCAACAGATCAGACTCCAGCATCTAAATTATTCAAGAAAGACACCTGGTGTAAATTTGTCGGTGAATAAAATCACTACCCATGTTTATTTGAAGATAGTTAATATTGTGTCATGGTAGCCATCCCTCAAAGAGGAAATAATATCATTATTATTAGTAATAATAATGATAATAACAATACTTGTCAAGCACTTATTATGTGCCAGGCACTGTTCAAAGTGCTGGGGTAGATAGAAGATATTCTGATCAGAGTCAGTCCCCGTAATAGTAATAATGATGGCATTTGTTAAGTGCTTACTATGTGCCAGGCGCTGGTGTGCGGACAAGCAAATTGGGTTGTACACGGTCCCTGTCCCATGTTGGGCTCACAGTCACAATCCCCATTTTACAGATGAGGTTACTGAGGCCCAGAGAATTGAAGTAATTTGCCCAAGGTCACACAGCAGATAAGTGGCAGAGCAGGGATTAGAACCCATGACCTTCTAACTCTTAGGACCATGCTCTATCCACTATATCACGCTGCTTCACAAGGGGTTGTGAACCTTGTACCACAGGGTTCATCGTATAAGAAGAGGGGAATAAGGAATTTCATCCCCACAGAGAAGTTAAGTGAACTGCCCAAGGTCACACAGCAGGCACATTGTGGAGGCAGAATTAGAACCTATCTACTAGGGTGATGATTTACTGCTGTCTGAATTGTACTTCCCAAGCACTTAGTACCAGCGCTCTGCACACAGTAAGCGCTCAATAAATACAATTGAATGAATGACTGGAATTGGGCTTGTGAAGAAGAAGCGGTGGCTATAAATAGGACTCGGGAAAAAAAAAATTTTAAAAAGAGAGAAAAATCAGGCACCACTCATCTCAATATAGTTTTCATGTGAGTCAGGGAGTTAACTCTGGATAGACCCCACATTAAGTAAAGCTTGTGCTATGTTACTTGTATCTTGACCAACAGCATGGACATACGTTTTTCCCCCCAAAATAATAATAATAATGGTTTTTATTAAGTGCTTACTATGTGCCAAGCAATGTTCTAAGCACTGGGGTAGATACAAGGTTATCAGGTTGTCCCACATGGGACTCACAGTCTTAATCCCCATTTATCAGATGAGGTAACAGGCACAGGGAAGTTAAGTGACTCACCCAAAGTCACACAGCTGACAAGTGGTGGAAGCAGGATTAAAACCCATGACCTCTGACTCCCAAGCCCGTGCTCTTTCCACTAAGACACACTGCTTCTCAAAATGATATTATATTCTCTCCAAATAGATATGGGTGTTGGAAGAATATTCCCTAATCATGTCCTATTCCCAGATGAATTCTTGGAATAATTAAGTGCATTGTAAACAGGAAAAGTGGCCTAGTGAAAATAACCTTAGGACTGGGAATCAAGAGACCCGGGTTCTAGTCTTGGTTTTGACATTTGCCTGCTGTGTGATTGGACAAATCACAATCTCTCTGGGCCCCAGTTTTCTCATCTGTAAAATGGGTGTTAAATCACTGACTTAATGATTAATCTAAACTCCCTCAGATTGTGTCCACTATATGGAACAGGAATTTTGTCTTAGTTGATTATCCCATACCTTCTCCGGCACTTAGTATATAAATAGTGTTGAACAAATGCTATCTCAATTATAATTTTATTGTTTTCCCAGAGATAGTAGTCACAGCCTTCAACTTCACTTTGATTTAGCTGCAATGTGATGTTTTTGGGTTTTTTTTTTTTAACACCCAAATGTTCAATCATCTCTGGTGTACAGGGAAACAGCAACACACACAATTTTCACTGCTCAACAAATTTCCAACTACATTTGGCTCCCACCTAGTTACTTGGGTTCCATTCAATTTTAACCTTTGGTGAAGATGTTGATTTCTCATGAGAAGTCATATACGCAAATTATATTTGGTATCATCATCATCATCAAAGGTATTTACTGAGTGCTAACCATGTGGAGAGCACTGTACTAAGCACTTGGGAAAGTACAAAATAACAAGGTTGGTAGAAATGTTCCCTGCCCACAATAAGTTTACAGTCTAGAGGGGGAGACAGACATTAATACAAATGAATAATTCATAATGTATAATTTATATATATGTACATAAATCTCACCTTTGCTGGGCAGCAGCAGCATGGGAGAGAGTCAAGGGTGGAAACTCAGGCTGATGGCATGGAAAAAGACAATTGTAAAACCATTTCTGTATTTTTACCAAGAAAAAACTCTATGAATATACCACCAGAATGATTGCAGATGGAGGTGGGGCTTTTTGGGAGAGATGTGTCCATGGCATCTCTACGGGTTGGAGATGACTCGACAACGTAAGAAAAAACAAGATATAGTGCTATGGAGCTGAAGGTGAGGTAAGTGTCAAATACCCAAGGGTCACAGATCTAAGTACATAGATGATGCAGAAGAAAAAAGGAGCCAGTATCATTCTTTCCCTTCATAACAGAATTAGGTTATTTTTCCCTCCTTTGCCATAATTTTTAATGGCTCATTTCAGGATTCCACAAAATATAACAGATTTATAAATCACCAATTTAAACTTTTCACTTTCATGCCTCTTTCCCATTTCCATTCCGTAGCACTATTTGTAATATGAAGCAATGAGAAGAAAGGCAGAGGGAGGAAAATTCAAAAGCCACATAAATCTGAATTAAATTCATATGACAAAGCTAGTTTCCTTTAAAGTCCATTTGAGCTATATTTTTTGTTTCCATATTTAACAATTCATCTGTTACTGTAAAAATAGAAATGGAAAGGGGGAGGTAATAGAAAGTCTTGGGGAAAAAAAAATCAGCTGTGGCTGGAAAAACCAGAGGACACATAGCTTTTTTGTTTGCTTGTTTTTAATAACTTTCTTTCCAATGAGAATTTCTCTGTGAATAAAACTTAGATTTAAAAATAATAACTGATAGATAAAATATCCGCTTTCAAAAACAAGTGAAAGAAAAACAAACCATATTTTTAATATGCCTAATTGAAGTAACCAGCACTAGTCTTGTCTTATCCATAGTTTCATTTTCAGACATTAAAATCATTTGTCCTGATCTTTCTTTCATTACTATCATTAGATGCCATAACACCCCTTTCCTAAATCCATTCTAAATCGTTTTTGTGATTAAGTTTCCACAACAGTTATCTTGTCTTCAAAAACCATGCTCAAAGGCAGTTCAAAAAACAAGAGAGAACTCTAGCATATCCTTCAGAATGAATAATGGTCACAGCAGTCCAAATGAAAGTTATTGGTAAATTGTGTTTTCAGTTAAAATCTACCTTAGGACCATTAACCTGGCCTGGTTAAAAGTGCATTTTTTTTTTGTTTCCTGATCAGCCATCATGCAAATATGACTTGTAAAGCAGCATGACATCGTGGATAAAGCACCAGTCTGAGAGTCAGAGGTTATGGGTTCTAATCCCAGCTCTGCCACTTTGCTGTGTGACCTTGGGAAAGTCACTTCACTTATCCGGGCCTCAGTTGCCTAATCTGTAAAATGGAGATGGAGACTGTTAGCCCCACATGGGAGAGGGACGATGTCCAACTCGATTTGCTTGTATCCACCCCAACCCTTAGTACAGTTCCTGGCACATATTAAAAGCTTAACAAATATCATCGTCATTATTATTATTATTATTATAACAAACTATTTGATGATTGGCTGCAGTAGAGCTGTATTCTTAACACTTTGATCCTCTCCAAACCACAAAGATACCTCCTTGCCTTCATTCTGGGAATTGTCATGAGGCGACTAAGGTTGGCAGAATGGTGAGGAAACAGATATGAGGCAGTGGCAAAGCCTGAGAAACTATTTGTTAAATCAAGTTAGAACTTGGTGCCAGGGTTCCTAATGTGGGTTGTGTGTGCGCCTTTCAGTTTTTAAATCTCTCTGGACTACCCACCAGTGACTCCATGGAATCCTCTACTGAAAACTTCAGGCAGGCAAAACATACCCACCTGTAGAAACCCAACAAAATAGTTATATCCATCTCAATCTTGGCATGGCATTTTAATTTGGTGAGTGGTCATTTAAATGCTTCCTGGGGTGAATTAGAAAAATAGCAATATATAAGCAAAGCCTCAACTAAAAATCTAATTGAATCGTGTTAATTTGCTTAATAAAATCATGTCCCACTGGCCTCTAATATATGTAGCTTATGTTTTCCATGAGGTTAATTAGGATTGCAAAGCCTAAGTAGAACAGTTCTTCTCAACTTTCCTGTTTCTCAGACTCTGTACATCCAGGAAGAGATGCAATTATGCTTGCATTAGAAAGGAGTTAAAAGAAGGGAGCAAAATCAGAACAGGTTGTGTGATTTCTTCCAACAATTTTTAAATGCTAATCTATTGATTAAAAGTATAAGTAAAATGCTAATCTATTGATTAATAGCTTGGCTCAGTCTAAATGTGCAAATGACCTATCCTTTATTCAGAGTTATTTTAAAAAAAGGAAAATACCAATTGGCAGCAAGAGGTATAGGAAATTTTAAAATAGAGACAAAGAAGCTTGGAGAAATCAGCAAAGAGCAGAAATGGACACCAAATTCAGTGCTCCACGCCATTAGCTATTTCGTTTTGGTTTTTGTTGTGTGGTTCCCTTCCACTCTCTGTAGCCAAGACAGAACATCCTAATTATTGCAATTTGCACTTTGGACAGGGCTCCTCCTTCCCTAAAGCCATGCAGCCAGCTGGCTGGCTCCTGTTCCTTCATTCCCATATGCATGGGAAGCTTTAGATCTGGATTTTAGGAATTTATCTGGAAGCACGTCAATACCTAGAACATTAGATGGCCTGCACAAGGGCATGCAGTGAGATACTGGCAACATGCCTGCAAAACTTAAGACACTATAACATCAAAGATAGGGGAGGCGAGGCAGTGGAGTTGAACACTGCTTTAAGAGTTTTTTTGGACCTCAACTTGTGGCCTGAAGCATACCAATCTAGTGAGAGTTCACTGAATGATCAGGGATAAGTCTCTGTTGGGTGATATTGCTGTGTTTGAGTCAAGACTGGTTATTTTTTCTCTGGCATATAAAGGTTTGAGAAATGATATCAAAAACTTAGTCCATTGTTTGTCTAGATCTGCTCACATGGAGCAATGCTAAATGTGGTGAACTGGGGAAGGACCTTTAAGGTTTCATTTTTCCACTACACTGATGTACATTGTACTTTCCAAGTACTTAGTACAGTGCTCTGCACACAGTAAGCACTCAATAAATACGACTGAATGAAAGAATGAATTGGTCTTCTCTTTTAGCATCCATGTTCTGTTGTCTGTTTCTGTTTTCCCTAGTACTAGACATGTTTAAACATTAAAAATATATCAACATCCATACTGGTTTCGTTTTCTCTTCATTGGTTGAGAAATAGTTTGTTGCAAATGAAAATAACCACTTATTAAAAATTAGAAATCATTTTAAAGTTGTCTCTAAACTCAATTTAATGCTTTAGTTAATCTACTTGTATTCATGTTTCTAGCAGGACCTTAATAATGCACCTGAGTGCAATGCCTATGTCCATGACTTGAAATAATAATAATAATAATGGCATTTGTTAAATGCTTACTATGTGCAAAGCAGTGTTCTAAGCTCTGGGTGGGGTGGGTGGGGATACAAGGTGATCAGGTTGTCCCACGTGGGGTTCACAGTCAATCCCCATTTTACAGATGAGGTAACTGAGGCACAGAGAAGTTAAGTGACTTGCCCAAAGTCACACAGTTGACAAGTGGCGGAGCCGGAATTAAAATCCATGACCTCTGGCTCCCAAGCCCGCACTCTTTCCAGTAAGCCACGCTGCTTTGTTCAATACTGCATGGGCAAGGCATATTTTGGGAAAAGAATATTGATAGGAAAATCAATTTCTGCATGGGTTAAAACAAACCTGAGAAGCAGCATGGCCTAGTGGATACAGCACAGGCCTGGAAATCATATGCACTGGAATCATACCCACATTGGTTAGTAGAGAGGAGAGTATCAAAGTACTTAGGAAGTAGAGGATCAAGTGCAGAGGTGAGGCAGAAGGGAGGGAAGATAATGTGGGGAATCCCTTTTCCAGGTTGGAATTTCATTCTTGTGTTTTGCATAACCTGGCAGGTTTTAAGTTTAAGCAATTTTGGAGTTAGCATTCTCTAAAAGAAAAGGCCTTATTCACAAGGTTAGGGAATCACTTTATGATTGGCAGGGGGAGGCGGTGCTATGTTCGGTCATAGTTTAACCCCTTTTGCTTGGGATTGAAAGATTTGTTGGTATGCCCAAATTTGTAATACCACCATGAAAATTACACCCCCATCATGAATCCCTTCACTATCCCCATATGTATGTCACACATAGCACTTTTATTAGAAAATTTTTCTGGAGTTGGTGACTCATCTGGCCACCCACAGGTGTTTGTGTGCCTCTCTCCCCTCTATCTACACTACAGAAATCATCCTCCTGAAGCATCACTCAACTCACAGCTCTCGCTAAACCCTCCACTGGCTTCGTGTGTCTCCAAAGAAATACTCCTCATAATTGGCTTCTAGTCACTTCCGTATCTGGCCCCAGACTATTTATCTGCTCTCTTCACCTGCTATTCCCCAACTTTCCATTTTCATTCCTCCCAACCTATACCTTGCTCTGGACTCTCCCAGTTTAATCCCCTCCCTTACTCTAATAATAATAATGATGACATTTGTTAAGCGCTTACTATGTGCCGAGTACTGTTGGCTTGGAACTCGCTCTCTCCCCACACGAGACAGATCACAACTCTCATCACTCAAAGCCTTTCTAAAATCCCACATCCTCAAACTTGCCTTCCCAGATTAATTTTTCAGCTCCCTGATCCCTCTCATCCTTCGAGCCAATTCTAGTATTTAGGAGCTTATTTATACTTTCCTCATCACTCACATTATTTGGAGGCATGCAGTTGTTTTGACTAGTCTAGGTGTAAATATTTTTGTATTGGTCATGTAAACTCTGAATGGAGCAAGTGTCACTTCTTTCTGTACTTCAAGTGCTTAGTATAGTGCACAACATCAAGTGGATGCACAGTAAACTCTACTCTGCTACTATTAATGATGTCTCTGTTATGAAACAGAACTGAAAATTTCATGCTGCTCCATTTTTGCTGTTCAAATATTTAATGAACTTTCTTACACTAAATATTGAAAAAGGGCAAGTCCTAGGGTTCAGTTTTCCAACTGGGAAGGCCAAGGAAGATACAATGACTATGATAAACAACTAAGGAGATATTGGCTCTTATTCAAACATACTGTATTGAAAAGATGCCACCTGTCAAATAAATTCACATTATTTAAGTTAATTACATGCCTGTTTATTACTTTCTATGTAAGACAGCTTGGAAAAAATCTTTAAATGAAAATTAATTTGATTAAGTTTTCTTTAAGTAAATGTGTTAGGTCAATATTTAGAATAGGAGGCTTATCTGGAAGTTGACCCATAGTTGACCTTTATTCTGTGAGCCCCCAGTGGGACAAGAACTGTGTCAGACCTGATTTTCTCTAGTGTTAAGTACAGTGGTTGGCACCTAATAAGCACTTAAATACCATTATTATTATAGTAGTTCTAGGGCTTTAAATTGTCTTTGTACTTAATTATTTTGATAAGATCATGATGAAACATCTCTTCTCCCTCTTAGAGTGTGGCCCCCTTTTGAAACAGGGATAATACCCAGTCTATCTATATCTACCTCATGTTTAGCACATTTAGCACAAGTGCTAAATATTATCACTTTCCAAAAATAATTGGTAAACAAACCCCTGGATTTTTTTTTCAGAACAAAATGTGTTCAACATTCTTCTTGGTTTGCAGTCAACATATGACCACGATGTTACTGGCAAAAGTTTGTGCATGTAATGTTTAAACTCTTAAAAAATACCTATTAAAATTCACATTTTTCAACTAAATACTATGGCAAGATAAATCCAACAACACTGTGAAAGATTAGCTATGGGCTCTGCCTTTATATACTAATATCCAGTGGCCTTATGTCAGTGCAGCAGCTATTAAATATTCATATGGATGCTTATTTTGTAAGCAGAAAATAGAATTAGGATAACAAATAAAATCTACGGAAGTGGTAATAACAGCTGTACTTTTTATAGTACAGACTTTTATATAGTTCATTCAAGGAAACAGCTGAATAATGCAGTTGCATGTTTAAAAATACATTTTAATAGGTTTTGGTTGGTATACACTTATCAACTTAGAAAAGTAATCATTATTATTATAGTCCAATGGGAAAGCAAAATAATTTATGATGAAGTAACAAGAATATTTCTGAGAGGATTCTCTTCAGGGCCAGATGTTCTGAAGATGCTTTCCAAAATGGGCTCTCCAGGAGTAAGAATAATTCAATAGGATGTTAATGATCAAAAGCTAAAGCATCATGTTCCTCTTAACCTCTAGGGAAAAGTAAATTTCTTTGTGCTTTGAAGTAGAAAAGATGTAAAAAACATATTTTGCCAGCCAGTTCTCGGTGTCTATTACATTTAATGTGTCCATTGTCTATGTGTTCACCCCAGGCTAAATGATCAGTTCCAGGGTAGGGAGAATAAACGAGGCCCAAACCACTCACAGGATATTTAACAATCAAATCATTCCCAATTAATTTAACAATTGCTTATACCCTGCAAAGCCCATCCCCTCCTGTCACATTGGGCATCTGTTTTTTTTTTTTAATTAATCACACTTGATTTGCTTAGGAATGTCAGAGAAAATAGACAGGGACTTCAGGTGTTCTATTCTACATTCAAGCAGTTCACAGAATTGACTGGTTTCCTTAGCTGTTAAGTAACATTGTCTTCAGTTACAAGTCCGATCCTGGAATGCCCCCTCATTTTCATTCTTTTCACTCACCAATGCCTTACTGTTGTAATCCCTCAAAACTCTACTATTCCTTAAATCAATTAATAGTATTTACTGACTCCTGTGGGCAGAGCACTGCATTCATTCATTCAATTATATTTATTCAGTGCTTACTGTGTGCAGAACACTATACTAAGCGCTTGGGAAGTACAAATCAGCAACATATAGAGATGGTCCCTACTCAACAACGGGCTCACAGGCTAGAAGGGGGAGACAGACAACTAAACAAAACAAGTAGACAGGTGACAAAACAAGCAGACAACTGCACTGAGCACTTAGAAGAAACCAATCTAGAGGTGGTAGATACAATCCCTGGCCTCAGTGAGTTTTACAGTGTATTAAGACAGACATTAATATAAATTCCTGAGAGGGGAAGCATCAGAGTAAAAGGATATGCTCACAAATGTTGTGGGACAAGTAACAAAATGCTTAAGCGGTACAAATCCAAGTGCACAGACAATGCAGAAAGGAAGGATGAGTACTGTGGGGAAATAAGACGTTAATCAGGGAAGGATTCTAGGAGAATTTATGAGAAGCAGCGTGGCTCAGTGTAAAGAACACGGGCTTTGGAGTCAGAGGTCATGGGTTCAAATCTCAGCTCCACCAATTGTCGGCTGTGTGACTTTGGGCAAGTCACTTAACTTCTCTGGGCCTCAGTTACCTCATCTGCAAATGGGGATTAAGACTGTAAGCCCCCCGTGGGACAACCTGATCACCTTGTAAACTCCCCAGTGCTTAGAACAGTGCTTTGTACACAGTAAGCGCCTAATAAAGGCCATAGTTATTATTATTATTATTTGTGGATTCTTTTTTTAATGGTACTTAAGTGCTTACCATGTTCCAATCACTGTACCAAGTACTGGAGTAGATAAGAAATAATCAGGTTGGACACGGTTTCTGTCCCATATGGGGCTCACAGTCTAAGTAAGAGGAAGTAGGATTTAATCCCCATTTTTCAGATGAGGTAACAGGCACAGAGAAGTTGAGTGACTGGCCCCAGGTCACACAGCAGGCAACGGTAGTGCCTGGATGAGAACCCAGATCCTCTGACTTCCACGACTGTGTTCTTTCTAGCAGGCCATGCTATGAAGAGGAGGTGGGGGTTGGGGAGTTCCAGGCCAGAGGGAAGATATGAGCAAAGGCCTGATGATGAGAGAGATGAGATGGAAACCGAGAGAGTAAGTTGGTGTTAAAAGGAACAAAGTGTATAGACTGGGTTGTAGTAGTTGATGGATGAAGATAAGTAAGAGAAGGAGAGCTAAAGACTGGAATCAGTCATTTAGGCACTAGTAGACTCAGTCATACATGAATATACTTCTTACTGACCATGCAACTGGCTTCAGGAGTCAGTTCGTTTACGAGTGAAAAAGGAGTAGAGAAATGGGTAGGGAGTACCAGAAGACTAGCCATTGTTTGAAGGCAAGAGAAGCAGCTTTTGGTTGCTATGAAATGATCAGACGTTTTAATGATATTCTGCTTCTGCCTACAGGTTCACAAATGGACTTTTAAAAGACTTTTTCTGTACTACTTGACAACTTGAGAAGCAGTGTGGCTAAGTGGAAAGACTATGGGCTTGGGAGTCAGAGGACATGGGTTCTAATCCTGATTCCACCACTTGTCTGCTGTATGACCTTCACAATAACCAGTACCTAGCCTACAGGTTACATGTGGAAACACTAGATCCCTCTATATTATATGTATATACATATAACAATACATGTATACAAGCCTTGTCCTGATTTTTCTTTATATATATATATATATATATATATATATATATATACACACACACTGATTTTTTTCTTTTATATATATTTTTCTTTATATATATATTTTTTTTTCTTTATATATATATATATATATATATATATATATATATAGAAAAAAATCAGGAAGAGGCTGGTAACGAACAGGCCTTCTCAGTTCTGCCTTTTGTGAAGAGATGGCACTTTCATTTTAAACTTTCCAGTAGATACTGACTATTTTGATTAGTTCTTTTTACAATTTTAGACAGAATCTAATAAAGGGATACACAGTCTCATTGAATATGGATTGAACCTGTTTTGCTCTTGGTATGGAGGTCAGGTCATTCTTATTTTAGTCACAGAGCTATTTGTCTCTCCTCTGACACAGCTCCAGTGTGTGTATTGCCATGATATCTGGGCCGTAATTCTATACCTAGTCACCCTTATAATCCAGAGAAGATAACCACTGTCTGTGAAATTCCCATGTAAGTCCAAGTGTGGCTGAAAAGACCAGTGTAGGATCTTTGGCCATGTCCACACGGTGCACTCATAAAGGTGAGGCTATCCCTTCTGTTGCAATGTATAATGATTTCAAAACCTGGTGTGGTTTTACTTTTTGCTCATTATCTCTTGTTCCTCATTAAGAATTTACTCCTTTCTTGGTAGTAGTGATTTGCTCCTTTTTTTGGTTGGAGAAGCAATGTGATCTAGTGGATAGAATATGTGTCCAGGAGTCAGAAGGAGCTGGGTTCTAGTCCTAGCACTGCCACTTGTCTGATGTGTGACCTTGGGTAAATAACATCACTTCACCATGCCTCATTTCCTTCATTTGAAAAATGGGGATTAAGACTGAGAGCCCTATGCGGGACCAGAATCCAACCCAATTATATTGTATCTACCCCAATGCTTAATACAGTGCCAGGCACACAGTAAGCACTTAAACACAAGTGAGGCTCGCTGGTCTATCCTCAGCAACTGACTCCCAGTTTTCTGTTGGGCTATACCCACTTTGAGCCTTTGCTTCACCATACTCTTGAAACATTTCTCCTGCCCTCCTTGCCTATTGATTTCCCAATTTCATGCTCCACACAATAGCTGATTGGGTATCCTGCTTCACTCATTCTCCTCAAGGGCCCCACCCAGCGAAACTGGTAAGGTAGAATAGTTTCTATGCTGGAAGACATATTGCTGTTAGTCATGAGTAGACTGATTATGTTCCACAACTTCGCTATTCATGATTATTTGTAATAATTGTTGAACATAAAAACTGGCTCACCATAGCTTTCAGTTATTTCGCTTAATCCTTGTTGAATGCCAATATGATTTTTCTTTTTCAAGAAACACGATGACTAATAAGGCAGACTTGGGTTGTAAAGACAATACTTTTGCTCGTTAACTCTGCACTTCCTTGCTGTTCCCAGGA
This sequence comes from Tachyglossus aculeatus, assembly GCF_015852505.1. NCBI lineage: Eukaryota > Metazoa > Chordata > Mammalia > Monotremata > Tachyglossidae > Tachyglossus > Tachyglossus aculeatus. The sequence continues at coordinate 45,737,624 of NC_052066.1, forward strand.
CACCTTTTTTTCCCCACCCACATATGCCACGGCATTTATATTTACAACCCTCAAACAATAATTACAGTCCTACTTCTTTTCTTGTGATCTATGTGCACATGAGAAATAAATGCTTTAACTGCCTGGTTCTTGAAATCTGAGGACTTTTCTTAAGCTTAGTAGCTCTTAGCTTGACTTACATGTATCTCAGAGAGGATAGCCTAACCATGAATCATTGTTAAGGATGAGAGCCAGCCAGGTACATTCTTAGAGGCTCAGACTGGGCATATGGTGTCCTGATCCCAAGGACAAGGTCAGAGTGATGGTTTGAATTTCAATCAATCAATCAATCGTATTTATTGAGTGCTTACTATGTGCAGAGCACTGTACTAAGCGCTTGGGAAGTTCAAATTGGCAACACATAGAGACAGTCCCTACCCAACAGTGGGCTCACAGTCTAAAAGGCTCACAGTCTAAAAGATTTGACCTAGATGAGCTCCGATCTTGAGGTTTTATTGCTTCTTCATGGAATTGGGTAGGAGGAATCATCCTTTAGATCCCTATCTGGGATTGCTCCAAATAGGTCAGTGCCCTGTTGAATGCACAGGACCAAATGTCTCAATCTGAGTTCTCCAGGCTGGACCAGGGTTTTTCCAGAAGTCAATCACTGGAATTGGAATGTGTACCATGTGCAGAGTACTGTACTAAGTGCTTGGGAGAGTACAACAGAGCTGGAAGACACTTTCCTGTCCAAAGTGAGCTTACAGTCTAGAGGGAGAGACAGACATGAAGTTATTATGGGTATCTCCAAAAGTGCTGTGGGGCTGATGGGCTCTGGGAGCTTTTCCAGACCCACCACTGATGAGATCCGGATTTCCTAGGCCACACAGGGAAGAAGAAACATCCTCAATCCAAAGATTCACTACCCGGGTCTCTCTAAGCCACCTTGGTATTTGCAGTGTTATGTCAATGCCCACTCTTCCTTCTTCAGATGAGTGTTAGAACAACCCACTTCCATAGAAAGTGGATGAAGCAGATAGAAAGAAATTCCATGTCCACCTGCCATGTACTATTATGTTACTGTCCATTCTTCCCAGCCTATCTCAGGACAATGAATATGATGCTCTCACTCACCTTTAGCCTCATACTCTGAGCCTGGCCCAAGCTGTCTAGTCAGCCTTGCTTTATTGTGCATTTCCCTTGGAATTTCCACTTCTTCACTTTCAAAAGTCCTCCATAATGACTCCCCTTGCAACCTCCATGACCTCTCCTCCTTCACATCCATATTTTGCCAGCTTGTCAAAATTAAAAAATATTAGAGACAATTGTTCATCCATGGCTCACTAAATCCTCCACCTCTGGCTTATTAAATCATGAATCTTCAACAATATTTTTTGCTAACAGTTCTACTTAAATTCATAGAGTTTTGATATTGTTCTAATAAACTCACAAGCTAAAAGCAAAATAAGTAAATAAGAAAAAAAAAAATTCAGATCTGCATCCAGCCAGATGGAGAATTTGATGCTCTAGTTATTTCTAATTATGCATTTTATTTAGCGAGTTGTTCATTCAGAATATTTTGCAGTAGAATTTCCCTAATAATAATCATAGAAATAAAAATGTTAGGAGTTTGTATATTTTGGAAGAAAAAAAGCTTCCTAAGTTAACAGAATCTCTCATATTAAAGATCAGAATTCCTCTGTGGTGGTCAAGAGCCATCTGTTTGGAATTTGATCCCCATAGGTTTTTTCTACCATTGGAATGGCAAGCTTCCTTCACTAGATGTCAATTGGAATTTTATGTGGGTAACTAAAGTAGGATTTGAAATAGAGAGCCAGAAGACTATCATTTCACCTTCTCTATTTTGCAGACTCTGTTAGATCCATTTCAAATTGCTGTTCCATTAACAAAAGCCAGTCACACATGATGATAGTTTGCGATCATTTTTGCCACTGTAAGTGTAGCACATTTTCAACTAGATACTAAGCTTATTTCTTTGAGTTTGTCATTACATTTCTATTTTTTCTGTTTCGTTTGTGAGATTTTTGGATAAACAATGCAATACAAAATAAGGGACCAAAGCTTTAATTACTCTTTCAATAAATTCGATTGGGGTTGTAGATATGCCCACTGCTCTCATTAAAAGATGCTTGTGCTTTCCCAGCTGAAAAAAGTGGCCAGTTTTCATGAGGTAAAGCATATTACATAGTCTTTGTTATCTTCACAGTTAAATATTTTGTATAACTCATGCCCCTTTTCACTCTGATTATTGCCTCTCACTTTTGCCACATTTTGAATACACCAATTTCTAATTTGAATTACTTAAGTCATATACAATCAGACATAGCAAGCGCCTCTTGTGACTTGCTCAGTGTTGGGCAATGAAGAACTAATTTGCCCCACCCTAATTTATGTCTATGGCATGCAGTTAAACATTGCTCAATTTAGTTACAGATTCTAAAGAAACAGGTTGTGAAAGGCCTGAGACAAAAAGTCCTTGGCTAAACAAATATCAGTGCTTCTTAGTAAGGTGGGTTTAAGAAGATTCGTTTTGAATTCCATGGTCGCTCAAATTCCAATAATATCATAAGGACTTCCCTCTGACAGTTATGATTCTCTAGAGGACCCAGGAGGAAGGAGAAGAGGTTCAATCAACCAATCAATCATTTTAACGGAGCACTCACCGTGTGGACAGCACGATATAAGATTTGGTAGACATGTACTCTGCCGACCAAGAGTCTAGATGATGCCAAGAAAGTAGATGTGGCTTAACATGTAAAAAGTCAGTCAATTGCATTGAGTGCTTACAGTGTGCAGAGCACTGTACTAAGCATTTGGGAGAGTTCAATATACCAATATAAGAGTCAAGGTGAAATAGTTTCAAGGGAATTAGGGCAGGACTTGGGCCCAGTGGTCTGTGTCTGCTTTTCCAGAGAGGGTGAGGAAAGGAGCATAGATCTCCAAAACTACCATACCCTTAATCTCACTCTTTACTGATCTCCCCCATGATGCCATCAATGCTCTGGAGCTCCATCCAGAAACCCAACACTTGGGGCCTTTGCTCGGTCTCTTACTCTCTCCTTAGTCCTCTGCCCACCCGCTTGATGTTCCAGTTATAGAGCAGCTGAACCCAAATTTTTGTAAAAGACAAGAAAAAACTGAAGACTTGCCTGACTGACAAGGAAAACCAGTGTGGAATCAAGGGACAGTGGAGGACTGGACTGGGTGATCTCTTGAGGACCCTCAAGGGAGTACAACTGTGTACTAGGATTTACATCTCAAAATTAAACAGAAACATTCCTTTTTTTTTTTGTTTTTCTGAGCAGTTAGATATGCGATGCTGCTATGGCTCACAAAATGTCCCCAGGCAAAATACCAACATTTTCTTAGGTACACTTGCTTCCTAAGTACACACAGCACTCTTTGTATTTGTAAATCATCCTATTCCTTCACCGGGGTGGGGTAGAAGAAAAATCTGTTCCTAATCTCCAATCTAATCCCTACTGGTTGTATTTAAAAGTAATCCCTTTTTGTGCTGATGCATGTTACTTGTAGTGCCTTTTGCTAATTTACAACTTGCCTGTTAATAGCTAAAGAGTTTTTCCTAAAGGAAACAACTGAAGAGTCTAAGGTAAACAGTTCCTGCCCTGATTGCTACAGGATCTGATCTGATATTCCATTGGATTATGGGCACTTTAAGGACAAGGATTGCATCTCTTACAACTATTGAACCCTCTCAATCACTTAGTTCAGTGTATTGCACCCAGAAGGGGTTCAATAAATATTTTGGATGAAGTCTATTGCCCCCTCAGAGTTTCTTACGATACTAAATTGTAAACTGGGCTTTAGTCATCAAAAACACATCAATGATAATAATTGTAAATTAAGAGCTCACTGTGTGCCAGGCACCATACTAAGTGCTGGGGTGGATACACGCAAATCAAGTTGGATAGTCCCTGACCTACGTGGGGCTCAGTCTTAATTCCTATGTTACAGATGAGGTAACAGGCACAGAGAAGCAAAGCGGTTTGCCCAAGGCCACACAGCAGGTAAATGGTGGAGTAGGGATTAGAATCTATGACCTTCTGATTCCCAGGCCTGTGCTCCATCCACTACTCGATGCTATTCTGTCCCCCTCCTTGTGTATGCTCCATTTCAGTTCCCCAGACAATACTTCACCCCTTCCACTAACATGTTTCACGTAGTGAAACTGTGTTGCACTCTAGGGAGTTGACACTACTTAGAAACTCATTCTTACAGAATATGCCATGCTGCTTGGCACTTAGCTTTCTAATTCATTTTAATTTCTGTCTTTCCCAGTAGATTGTAAGAAGCCTGTGGGCAAGGATCATGGCTACTTACTATTGAACTCTACTCCTCCAAGCACACTCAATGCAATGTTCTGCACATAGTAAGCACTCAACGCCTTTGACTGATAGATGTCAGATGCTACCTTGTTCATTATGTCCTGGTCTAATAGCTGTAGAGAAGGGCGGTCACTACTGTAGCATTTACGTCTACTATGAATGCAATACTTCTGAAATGTCAGTCTTCGACCCTAGTGCCTTCCTGATTATTTAATGTTTATACAGTTTGACATGTTTGAACATCTTTCTGTTTACACTAATTCTTTTTCTTGTGCAAGTTCCCCTTTCAAAGATCTCAATTACACTTCCCCACTTACTGTCCTCTGGAAAAGAGTAGTGCAAAGATACTCTTTGGACATGAAATTATTTGAACTGCCATTTAAATGTTTTGATTCACTAAACTCACAACGGATTTTCTGAACTTCATTAATTGTGAAAATTATGAGTAATTCAAAAGGAAATGTAATCCGTATGTTTGAATCATTATCTCAAATTAAATTTAAGATCTTGTTTTTAACATTAATTTGTTATTTACCAAAGGCAAATTAAATTGCAAATTCATATATTTGTTTTTAAATTAAATTTCAAATAGCTGGCTAAAACCATCTCTGATTTTCAGTTGGGACCATTGCACACAACAGGTTTCACATTTTTGCAGTCAGACATTGAAGCTATTGTTACAAAAGTCTGGAAATTCACTTCTCATTCCAGTACAGCCAGCGGAGTAATTTTAAGGAAAAGAAAGAATTCCCCTACATTTTATTTTCTGGGAGTAGGAGCCAAAACTACCTTCATTCTTAAAGAATATTATCAGAGAGTCAGCTCTTCCTGACTCTCCTTTTACATTACTCAAGTCACGTAAACATCGGGCCTGTGGGCTGAAGCCCAATTCTATGGCAAGGAGTACAAAATGAGAAGATCTCTCATAAAAAGGATGTCCAGTTTTTAGCCAAATTAGGGTGATGTGGCTTTCAGTTCCATGGGCAAAAAAATTTTGCCTTATAATAAGGGAGAGATTTTAGAGGCCTGAAATGATCAGAATGGCTTAGTGTTTCCCTGATTCTAGAATAAAAACTGGTGTGAAGATGACATCATCAAGACATGTGTTGAGTTTTTTTTTTTCCAGATATTTAGGTGGAAGAAGGAAAGAGGTATCGGAGGTGGAGAACATCATTGTCATTAGGGTCTTCATCAAGCAACAACATATCCAGGGCCTTATACTAAATAGTTGGAGACACTATGAATGCTAACCTATAACACTATAACTTATATACAGTCTAAACTGTAAATAGTGGGCTGGGAATTTATCTACCAACTATGTTGTATTGTACTCTCCCAAGTGCTTAGTACAGTGTTTTGCACACAGTACACACTCAAATACCATAGATTGGTAGTCACCAGGATTCATTTTTGTCTCTCCCACTGCCAACCTCTTGCTGTCACCCTCCCTCCTGCCCAGAATTCCTTCTGGCTTTATGTCTGACAGTTCACTGGTTTGCCCATGTTCAAAGCACTAATTAGTTATACCTTTCCACTCCCAAGTGCTACTCCGGCCACCTGTGCTTCTGACCCCATTCCCTCTCATCTCATGAAATCTCTCGCTCCGTCTCTTCTCCCCTCCTTAACTTCCATCTTCAACCGCTCACTCTCCACTGGTTCCTTCCCCTCTGCCTTCAAACATGCCCATGTCTCTCCCATGATAAAAAACCCTCTCTTGACCCCACCTCACCTTCTAGTAAGCCACATCTCCCTATTACCATTCCTTTCCAAACTCCTTGAACGAGTCATCTACACGCGCTGCCTCAAATTCCTAAACACCAACTCTCCTCGACCCCCTCCAATCTGGCTTCTGTCCCCTACATTCAACGGAAACTGCCCTCTCAAAGGTCACCAATGACCTCCTTGCTTGCCAAATACAATGGCTTCTACTCTATCCTAATCCTCCTCGACCTCTCAGCTGCCTTCAACACTGTGGACCACCCCCTTCTCCTCAACACGCTATCCAACCTTGGCTTCACAGACTCCGTCATCTCCTGGTTCTCCTCTTATCTCTCTGGTCGTTCATTCTCAGTCTCTTTTGTAGACTCCTCCTCCCCCTCCCATCCCCTTACTGTGGGGGTTCCTCAAGGTTCAGTTCTTGGTCCCCTTCTGTTGTCGATCTACACTCACTCCCTTGGTGACCTCATTCGCTCCCACAGCTTCAACTATCATCTCTATGCTGATGACACCCAAATCTACATCTCTGGCCCTGCTCTCTCTCCCTCCCTCCAGGCTCGCATCTCCTCCTGCCTTCAGGACATCTCCATCTGGATGTCTGCCCGCCACCTAAAACTCAACATGTCCAAGACTGAACTCCTTGTCTTCCCTCCCAAACCCTGCCCTATCCCTGACTTTCCCATTACTGTTGATGGCACTATCATCCTTCCTGTCTCACAAGCCCACAACTTTGGTGTCATCCTCGACTCCGCTGTCTCGTTCACCCCTCACATCCAAGCCGTCACCAAAACCTGCCAGTTTCAGCTCCGCAACATTGCCAAGATCCACCCTTGCCTCTCCATCCATACCGCTACCCTTCTCATTCAAGCTCTCATCCTATCCCATCTGGACTACTGTATCAGCCTCCTCTCTGAACTCCCATCCTCTTGTCTCTCCCCACTTCAATCTATACTTCACACCGCTGCCTGGATGGTCTTTGTCCAGAAACGCTCTGGGCATGTTACTCCCCTCCTCAAAAATCTCCAGTGGCTACCAATCAATCTGCGCATCAGGCAGAAACTCCTCACCCTCGGCTTCAAGGCTGTCCATCACCTCGCCCCCTCCTACCTCACCTCCCTTCTCTCCCTCTCCAGCCCAGCCCGCACCCTCCACTACTCTGCCGCTAATCTCCTCACCGTGCCTCGTTCTCAGCTGTCCCACTGTTGACCCCCAGCCCACGTCATCCCCCTGGCCTGGAATGCCCTCCCTCCCCACATCCACCAAGCTAGTGCTCTTCCTCCCTTCAAGGCCCTACTGAGAGCTCACCTCCTCCAGGAGGCCTTCCCAGACTGAACTCCCTCCTTCCTCTCCCCCTCCTCCCCTTCTCCATCCCCACCGCCTCACCTCCTTCTCTTCCCCACAGCACCTGTATATATGTATGTTTGTACATATTTATTACTCTATTTTACTTGTACATATCTATTCTATTTATTTTATTTTGTTCTCTGTCTCCCCCTTCTAGGCTGTGAGCCCACTGTTGCGTAGGGACCGTCTCTATATGTTGCCGACTTGTACTTCCCAAGCGCTTAGTACAGTGCTCTGCACACAGTAAGTGCTCAATAAATACAATTGATTGATTAATAATAATAGACAGTGATGGAATTTACCACGTACTATGAGCCAAACATTGAACTAGGCAAGGGGTTGATATTCATGAAATCATATTTGAGTGCTTACTGTGTGCAGAGCACTCTAGTAAGCACTTGTAAGATCATCAGATCATTCACAGGCTCTGTCCCACATGCATTCAAAGATTAAGAGGAAGGAGGAATGGTAGGGAGGTCTGGCATTCCTATTTCACAGATGAAGAAACTGAGGCACAAAGAAATTCAGCAATTTACTTAAGGCAGGCAATTGGTGACCCTGGGGCCAAAACCTGGGTCTCATGTTCTTTCCATAGTGGATAGAGCATGGGCCTTGGAGTTAGAAAGTCATGGCACATAGAAAGCACTTATATACCACAGTTATTATTTCAGCACATCCTTGCCACCTAAAGTACTCACAACCCACTATAGGATTTAGGTACATACCTTTATACATTATGACTTCATCTGATCAGGAATTTAGTTTTGCTTAAATCCTTCTATATTGTGAGCTCCTTGAGGGCAGAGACCACATCTACTCATTTCTGTTGTAGTCTCCCAAAGACTTAGTATAGTACTCTGCACAAGAATGCTCAATAAATGTGATGAAAAACAAAAACAAAACAAAAATTAAAGCAAGGAAATCAGATAACGTGTCTCTACCCCAAAGCTTAGGAGAATGCGTAACACACTGTAAGCCTTTAATAGATGCAATAAAATGATACTAATGATAATTGTTCATGAATGGACATTGATTGTTATGGTGGATAATGGGGGATATTGCTAGAAAGGTGGAAGACTATGGTACTTGTGGACAAGATTCATGTCCACCAACTCTATTGTATTGTACTTTCCCAAGTGCTTAGTACAGTTCGCTGCACATGGTAAGCACTAAATAAATGCCACTGAATGATTTATTAACATGGAGAACTAGGACCGAGATAATTCCACAAGCTACAGACGAGCTGGAAATTTGAAACAGGAGCCCCTGATCTTGTCTTATGTTGTTGAGTTGTCTCCAACCCTTGGCAACTACCTGGACACATCTCTCCCAGAATGACCCGCCTACATCTTCCATCGTTCTGGACATCTGTCTATAGAGTTTTCATAGTAAAAAAAATATGGAAGTAGTTTACCATTGCCTTCTTCCAAGCAGCAAGCCTGAGCCTCTACCCTCGACTCCCTCCCATGCTGCTGCTCCCGGCACAGGTGAGTTTTGACTTGTAGCAGATTGCTTTCCACTCGCTAGGCAGGCAATGGGTATTCCTCTCCTTGACTCTCCCTCCCATAGACAAGACTGGTAGAGTACTGGAAACTCTCAAGGGGCGATCCTTAGAGGTAAACCCTGATCTAGACCTCTAGTAATCACAGGAAAACATGGGTTGATTGAGCTTGGGTGAATATCCAACTTGTCTGATAAATATTGAGAAAGATATTAACTGTCACTTCAGTACTTAAACCTAATTACTAGAAACCAGCAGTCCTCACTCCTGCAGTTTTAATGCATTTCCTTATAGTCTATCCTTTGGGGTTGAAAAAACAAGCGAGCAAACAAAATAAATCCCTCAGCTGGTCAGAACTCTCCATAGAATAAGCCCATTATATACTTAATTTTGGAGATATTTCATCTCCAATTGAATTCCAATATTTCTAGATTTCCAAAAGAGCCCTTATTTTTAAGACATCTAACTTCATTTTCTCACCTTCTGAGAATTTTTCAAGTACTATACATCTCTCTTAAATGGGACCCAAACTTATCATTAACCTGTCTACACAATATATTGGCACAATGTAAAGGATAATGAAATAATGAAGCAGTTGTCGGTGGCATCTGATAAGTTATTTTTACAAACCAACTCCAATCAAGACACTGTCTTCCTCCAAGCTGGAGCCTTGAACAAAATTCAAGGATCTATTTCTGCACTGTTTCACCTCTTAATGACAACAACTGTGGTGTTTAAGTCCCTACTATGTGCTGATCATTGTATCAAGAGTTAGAGTACATGCAAGATAATCCAGTCAGACGCAGTCCCTGTTCCTCATAGACCTGTCAGTCTAAGTAGGAGGGAAAACAGTTATTGAGTTTTACAGATGAGGAAACTAAGACTCAGAGAATTTAAGTTACTTGTCCCAAAGCCACACAGCAGACGGGTGACAGGTCCGGGATTAGGACCCATCTTCTCTGGTTCATGCTTGTTCCACTATGCCAATGCTGCTGCTTCTTTGCTACACCCCCAACTTCCACAACAACCTCGTAAATACTCTTGACTCTTCTTCATTCCTTTCCCCTTACGTGGAATACCCTACCCAGCAAAATCAGGGTATGTCCAAAAAGGCATTCTCCAGTGGATCCCTCCATTTCCCCATCATGCCATCAATGATTTCAGCACTCATGTATTTCTTATTTACTCATTCGAGTATATTATTCATTAAGCCTTCCTATTAGGTAATGAGAAAGGAGCCCTGCTCTGGTAATTAGGAAGTGGCATGGCCTAGTGGAAGCAGCATAGCTATTGATGCCTGTCTACTTGTTTTGATGTCTGTCTCCTCCTTCTAGACTGTGAGCCAGATGTTGGGTAGGGATTGTCTATCTGTTGCCAAATTGTACTTTCCAAGTGCTTAATATAGTGCTCTGCACTCAGTAAGCGCTCAATAAATACAATTGAATGAACAAATGAAGGTCTGGGAGTTAGAGGACCTGGATTCTAATCTCAGCTCTTCCATTAACCTAATGCATAACCCAGGCAAGTCACTTAATTTCTTCGTGCCTCACTTACCCCATAGGTAATTAAGACTGCGAGCCTCATGTGGGAAAGGGAGTGTGTTCAACCTGATTATTTTATATCTACCCTAGCACTTAAAACACCACCTGGCCCACAGTAAGTACTTAATGAATACTATTAGAAAAAAAGAAATGAAATAGGAGACCAGATTACTAGTTCTGGCTCTGCAAGTAGAGTAATGCCTGCAGTGGATAAACTATCAGGCCATAAGGTTTCTGATTAAGAACTGTCTAAGGCCTTCTGCCAAGTAGAAGAAATTGTCAGGACTTCTGAAAAATATCTGGATAGCATGGTGGCAAGGGACCATAGCAGTCCCTTGCTATCTCATAGTACAATGGGTTTACAGTCCAAAGGGAGCGTTGTGAGCCCGTGGTTCACACCAACCAGGACCATGGGCCTCAGTGATATGTAGTAGAGTTCAAACCATACCTCTGATCACCAAGGTTAATGTGTGAAGTTTTTTACTTGGCTTTACCAGCATGCAACAGAATAACACATGCACCCCCTCACTCCACCAAGGGCCCAATACTAGCCTGTGGTCAAAGGAGTCCATTCTGCCAATGCTTTTTCATCCTGCTTCCAAGTGTTGCTGCCTTCTGCTCCTTCTGCTTGCCTCCAAATGCCCTTTGTGTATCTCAAAGCAACTGCCTTTTATCTGCTTTAGACATGACAGCTGTGCCTCTATCTGCAGTTATTGATTGGTCCAGGCCCGTTACCGGGTAGAGCAGGGAGAGAAAGCTACGCCTCCCTCCATGCTCCACCCCCACAGGCCCACAATCACCTGTCTCAGGTTGAGCCCATCAGTGCCTTCGCAAAATCTCTCCCTCGTTGTTGTTTGCAGGATCACAACAGTCACTAACAAGGCAGCTTGATGTGGGCTCACCAGAGTGGGCAGGGATTGTCTTTCTTCATTGTTGTATTGTACTTTCCAAGCAAGCGTCTGGCCTGGTGTGCACATTCATTTAATATACTCATCCTATCCTATCCTATCCATTCTATCTCATCCTATCCCGTCTGGACTACTGCATCAGCCTTCTCTCTGATCTCCCATCCTTGCCTCTCTCTCCTCTTCAATCCATACTTCATGCTGCTGCCCGGATTGTCTTTGTCCAGAAATGCTCTGGGCATATTACTCCCCTCCTCAAAAATCTCCAGTGGCTACCAATCAATCTGCGCATCAGGCAGAAACTCCTCACCCTGGGCTTCAAGGCTGTCCATCACCTCGCCCCCTCCTACCTCACCTCCCTTCTCTCCTTCTCCAGCCCAGCCCGCACCCTCCACTCCTCCACCGCTGATCTCCTCACCGTACCTCCCTCTCGCCTGTCCCGCCATCGACCCCCGGCCCACGTCATCCCCCGGGCCTGGAATGCCCTCCCTCTGCCCCTCCGCCAAGCTAGCTCTCTTCCTCCCTTCAAGGCCCTGCTGAGAGCTCACCTCCTCCAGGAGGCCTTCCCAGACTGAGCCCCTTCCTTCCTCTCCCCCTCGTCCCCCTCTCCATCCCCCCATCTTACCTCCCTCCCTACCCCACAGCACCTGTATATATGTATATATGTTTGTACATATTTTTTTACTCTATTTATTTATGTATTTATTTAATTTATTTGTACATATCTATTCTATTTATTTTATTTTGTTAGTATGTTTGGTCTCTGTCTCCCCCTTTTAGACTGTGAGCCCACTGTTGGGTAGGGACTGTCTCTATATGTTGCCAATTTGTACTTCCCAAGCTCTTAGTACAGTGCTCTGCACATAGTAAGCGCTCAATAAATACGATTGATGATGATGATGATGAGAAGCACAGTGCTCTGCACACAGTCAGTGCTTAATAAATATGATTGAATGAATGAATGTATGAATGAACCATAGCAGCCATCAAAGCAAGTAGCTTCTAGGTCCTGATGCTAAGGCAGGATGAGCACTCTGCTGTTATTCATTCATTCATTCTATCATATTTATTGAGTACTGACTGTGTGCAGAGCACTGTACTAAGCACTTGGGAAGTACAAGTTGGTAACATATAGAGACCATCCCTGCCCAACAACAGGCTCACCCTCTAGAAGGGGGAGACAGACAACAAAAACAAAACATGTAGACAGGTGTCAGAGTCGTCAGAACAAATAGAGTTAAAGCTATATCCACATCATTAACAAAATAAATAGAATAGTAAATATGTACAAGTAAAATAAATAGAGTAGTAAATCTGTACAAATATATATATATATATATATATACAAGTGCTGTGGGGAGGGGAAGGAGGTAAGGCGGGGGGATGGGGAGGAGGAGAGGAAAAAGGGGGCTCAGTCTGGGAAGGCCTCTTGGAGGAGGTGAGCTCTCAGTAGGGCTTTGAAGGGAGGAAGAGAGCCAGCTTGGCGGATGTGTGCAGGGCGGGTATTCCAGGCTAGGGGAAGGATGTGGACCAGGGGTCGACGGCGGGACAGGCGAGAACAAGGTACAGTGAGGAGGTTAGTGGCAGAGAAGTGGAGGGTGCAGGCTGGGCTGTAGAAGAAGAGAAGGGAGGTGAAGTAGGAGGGTGGCGAGGTGATGGACAACCTTGAAGCTGAGAGTGAAGAGTTTTTGCTTGATTCGTAGGTTGACAGGCAGCCCCTGGAGATTTTTGAGTTATTATTATTATTATTGTAATTATTTTAGTGGCAAGTGGATCCTGCACAGAGAAAAAAAGCAAACAAAAACAAAACAAAAAACCACTTCTGCATACCCTCCCTATATAATGCAACACTATCCATTTACATGTTTGTTGCACTACACAAGCCAGAAAAACCGAAACGGGCAGAGTGAGGAGTTTTTGCTTGATGCGTAGGTTGACTGGCAACCACTGGAGATTTTTGAGTAGGGGAGTAACATGTCCATAGCGTTTCTACACAGAGATGATCTGGGCAGCCCCCTTTTTCCTCTCCTCCTCCCCATTCCCCCACCCTACCTCCTTCCCCTCCCCACAGCATTTGTATATATATTTGTACAGATTTATTACTCTATTGTACTTTTATATATTTACTATTCTATTTATTTTGTTAATGATGTGCATTTAGCTTTAATTCTATTTGTTCTGATGACTTTGACACCTGTCTACATGCTTTGTTTTGTTGTCTGTCTCCCCCTTCTAGACTGTGAGCCCGTTGTTGCGTAGGGACTGTTTCTATATGTTGCCAACCTGCACTTCCCAAACACTTGGTGCAGTGCTCTGCACAAAGTGCTCAATAAATATGATTGAATGAAAGAATGAATGAATAATGAATGTACAAAGCACTGTTCTGGTTGGGAAGAAGGGGGAGGAAGGTAAAGAGAGATAAGCAATCTACCCCCACCCTGACACCCCACCCCAGTGTAATCTGGTAGGATTGACTGTCATGCAAACTAAGTCATAGGTATGGAGAATGAGAAAACGCTTATGCATAAGAAAGGAAGCTTGGTATGTTATAATGAACATGCTAGGCCAAAGGCATTTCCACTAGTCCAGCCACTGAGCCCTTTCGGAATGGCATTGAATTTAAATCCTGCCCATGTTTGGGAGACATATCATCTATCATCCATTTCTGCCCTGCTTTCCCTCAGAATAAGTACTTCACTACTCCAGCAAGAGAATCAACATCTATTGTAGAAAATGTAAATGAAAATGAAACAAAAAAAGGCCTGTTTCAGTCTGTAACTTTAATACTGTAATGTGTCATGTATTAGAAAATAATAATGTGCAAGTAGTCTACTGAGATTTCAAGGCAATTACCTTTAGCTTTGTTGCTTAAATAAACCACACAAAATTCAAATGTAGAGTTTCCATTAATGAAATCCAAGAGGGAAAACTGAATTTTCCCTCTCTGCTACTTACAGAAGCCTCTGCAATAGCAGCATTTCAATCAGTGACTGTTGAAAACCCATTCGAATTTTTAGGTTGAGGTAAAATGTGGAGTAGTAGTAATAATATTTACTGAGTTCAGTTTACTGTCCTGAGTTTAAAACAAAGAAATGGCATATTATTTCTCCATAAGAAGCTTATGCTCTAATAGGGAATACAGATAAAGGAAGATTTAAAAGAGGTGGATAAATAATAAATAATACTGAATGTTCAACTGAATAGTGTAATATATATACACTATATATATATATATATATATATATAGATAGATATATAGATATCACCCCATCTCCCTCCTACCCTTCCTTCCCAAACTCCTAGAACGAGTCATCTACACTCATTGCCTCGAATTCCTCAACTCCAACTCTCTCCTAGACCCCCTCCTATCTGGCTTCTATTCCCTACACTCCACTGAAACTGCCCTCTCAAAGGTCACCAAAGACCTCCTTCTTGCCAAATCCAACGGCTCCTACTCTATCCTAATCCTTCTCGACCACTCAGCTGTCTTTGACGCTGTGGACCACCTCCTTCTCCTCAACACACTATCCAACCTTGGCTTCACAGACTCCATCCTCCCCTGGTTCTCCTCTTATCTCTCCAGGCACTCATTCTCAGTCTCCTTTGTGAGCTCCTTCTCCCCCTCCCATCCCCTTACTGTAGGGATTCCTCAAGGGTCAGTTCTTGGTCCCCTTCTGTTCTCCATCTACACTCACTCACTTGGTGAACTCAATCGCTCCCACGGCATCAACTATCTTCTCTATGCTGATGACACCCGAATCTACATCTCTGCCCCTGCTCTATCTCCCTCCCTCCAGGCTCGTATCTCCTCCTGCCTTCAGGACATCTCCATCTGGATGTCTGTATATATAGCTATAATTCTATTTATTCTGACGGTATTGACACCTATCTACTTGGTTTGCTTTGTTGTGTGTCTCCCCCTTCTAGACTGTGAGCCCGCTGTTGGGTAGGAACCGTCTCTATATGTTGCGGACTTGTCCTTCCCAAGCACTTATTTCAGAGCTCTGCACACAGTAAGCACTCAATAAATACAACTGAATGAATGAAATATATATATATATTTATATATATATATATATATATATATATATATATAAATAATGTACACAAACACAATTGCCAATAATGGGCATGAGGCAGCTCAAGTGTTCAGATTCAGAGGGGGTTTGGGGAAATAGATTCCTTCTTGAAATTATAATACCCAGCTTTCAATCTTCTAATTTGGCTTCAGAGTGTTGGAATAAACTTCAATTTATAAGTCAATACACAGAAACCGTGACTGAAATTGTCAATACACAGAACTTCCATTTAGATGGATCCTTGAGGAAGTTTTGCAACATATATTTTATCTCTCCTATTGAGACTTCCCTTCAAAAATTTTTCAATGATAATTTAAAGACTTCATTCAGCTAACCTTTCAAAGGCTTGGGTTTCACTTTGAGACTATTATTTTCACAAGGAGAAGGATTAAAATCCAAATTCCACATTAATGAAAACTGTAACTATGGAACCCATCACCCCAATGTTTTGTCACCCTGAAGCAACACTCTGGCAGTTTGAGGGTGTCCTAACAACACATGAATCAAATCATCCTGAAACAGCCTTAGGAGACTAAATGGAAAAGAACCTTCATCTACTACTTAGGTATTCCTCCCACTGGGTTGCTTCCCATATCTGGAATTTATTTCAATGTTCCTCTCTACTCTACTAGATTGTAAAAATCCTTGAGGGCAGGAATTGAACCTACTAAGGTCACAACAGGGGATGATAAGAGGTGTTTGGTTGACTTATGATTTGTCTGGGTATCCTATCAGTTCTGTTCATCCTTGAGGCGAAGCAGTCGAAATATAAGCTGCCACAATGTCACATCATCATCATCATCAATCGTATTTATTGAGCGCTTACTATGTGCAGAGCACTGTACTAAGCGCTTGGGAAGTACAAATTGGCAACATATAGAGACAGTCCCTACCCAACAGTGGGCTCACAGTCTAAAAGGGGGAGACAGAGAACGAAACCAAACATACTAACAAAATAAAATAAATAGAATAGATATGTACAAGTAAAATAAATAAATGAATAAATAGAGTAATAAATATATACTAACGTATATACATATATACAGGTGCTGTGGGGAAGGGAAGGAGGTAAGATGGGGGGATGGAGAGGGGGACGAGGGGGAGAAGAAGGAAGGGGCTCAGTCTGGGAAGGCCTCCTGGAGGAGGTGAGCTCTCAGCAGGGTCTTGAAGGGAGGAAGAGAGCTAGCTTGGCGGATGGGCAGAGGGAGGGCATTCCAGGCCCGGGGGATGACGTGGGCTGGGGGTCGATGGCGGGACAGGTGAGAACGACGTACGGTGAGGAGATCAGCGGCGGAGGAGCGGAGGGTGCGGGCTGGGCAGTAGAAGGAGAGAAGGGAGGTGAGGTAGGAGGGGGCGAGGTGATGGACAGCCTTGAAGCCCAGGGTGAGGAGTTTCTGCGTGATGCGCAGATTGATTGGTAGCCACTGGAGGTTTTTGAGGAGGGGAGTAATATGCCCAGAGCGTTTCTGGACAAAGATAATCTGGGCAGCAGCATGAAGTGTGGATTGAAGTGGAGAGAGACACGAGGATGGGAGATCAGAGAGAAGGCTGATGCAGTAGTCCAGACGGGATAGGATGAGAGCTTGAATGAGCAGGGTAGCGGTATGGATGGAGAGGCAAGGGCGGATCTTGGCAATGTTGCGGAGCTGAGACCGGCAGGTTTTGGTGACGGCTTGGATGTGAGGGGTGAATAAGAGAGTGGAGTCGAGGATGACACCAAGGTTGCGGGCTTGTGAGACACATCTTCCAATCATACGACAATTTGGTGCCAAGCTGGGGCATACCCCCCAAGCACATCTGCAGTGGTGGAAGAGGAAGAGGGAAAAACTGAAGTGACTCTGTCTCTCTTCCTCATGAGCAGAGCTGCAGATGGGGATGGAGAGGCCTCTGCATGAAGGGTGGTAGTCAGGATGGAGTCGAGTCATTTTTTTCTTCCAACTCCCTTCTGTTTGGGGCGGCTGCAGAAGCCAAGAATAGGGATTGTAATACAGGTCTGGAGAGCCCATTGATGCCAGGGTCAGCTCCGGGGAAGAAGACTCAGAGACGGGCACCCACTCACCCGACTGCTCCCCGCCCTGTAACCCACACCACACCATTCCGTCTCCACTGACTGGGATTCAGCTCTGGGCTAAAGTCCTACTTCCCTCTTCCCCAGCTCCACCCACTTCTCAGAAGGTCAGGAGACTTCGTAATTTAAACTTTGAAGAGTTCTAATCATGAGGAACTATAAAATGCCCCTTTATGGGACCATCATAAAGGATTTCTCCTATTTCAGTCATTCATTCATTCAATCACATTTATTGAGCGCTTACTGTGTGCAGAGCAGTGTACTAAGTGCTTGGGAAGTACAAGTTGGCAACATATAGAGACAGTCCCTACCCAACAGTGGGCTCACAGTCTAGAAGGCGGAGACAGACAACAAAACAAAGCATGTGGACAGGTGTCAAGTTGTCAGACTTCATCTGTCACCAGTCATCAGTCGTCAGTCATCAGTTGTGCATTTTGAGGTACAAAAATGCACCTGCCATGGATCCTCAACTAACTATTGTACTTTCCTAAGTGCTTAGTACAGTGGTCTGCATGCACTAAGCACACAAATACAATTGAATGGGAGGAGGAGGACAATGACTGGCACATGACTGACAGATTTCAATCACAGGGAACATGGCACCATGTTGGGTCATAAAACAACCTCTTCTACTAAAGACTGGTAGATGTGATAGGCTGCCCAGACACATTCTTCTTTTATTCTTTTTTTTCTTATGTTTAGTGCTTTCTATGTACCAGGCACTGTTCTAAGCACTGAAGTTAATACATGTCCCACATTTGGCTTGCATATGGATAATCTGACCAGAATTAGAAAAGGTACTACCCAAGTATCTATTGTTAATGGAATTTGTTGAGCACTTTCATTCATTCATTCATTCAATCGTATTTATTGAGCACTTACTGTGTGCAGAGCACTGTACGAAGCACTTGGGAAGTACAAGTTGGCAACATATAGAGACGGTCCCTACCCAACAGTGGGCTCACAGTCTAGAAGGAGGAGACAGACAACAAAACAAAACATATTAACAAAATAAAATAAATAGAATAAATATGTACAAATAAAATAATGTGCCAGTCACTGTACTAAGCACTGGAGTAGATAGAATCTAATCAGGTTGGACATATCTATTCTATTTATTTTATTTTGTTAATATGTTTGGTTTTGTGCTCTGTCTCCCCCTTCTAGACTGTGAGCCCACTGTTGGGTAGGGACTGTCTCTATATGTTGCCAACTTGGACTTCCCAAGTGCTTAGTACAGTGCTCTGCACACAGTATGCGCTCAATAAATATGATTGATTGATTGATTGACACAGTCTTTGCCCCACATGAAGCAAACAGTCCTAACCCCCATTTTACAAATGTGGTAATTGAGGCACAGAGTAGTTGAGTGACATGCCCAAGGTCACACCGCAGTCAAGAGGAGTCAGAATTAGAACCCAGGTCCTTCTGACTCTCAGGCCTGTGTGCTATTACTTCCCATCTGTCATCCAAATAAATACGTTTTTGGCAAACTTAACTTCTCTGGGTCTCAGTTACCTCATCTCTAAAATGGAAATTAATGCTGCCATATGTGGGACATGGAATGTATCTACCTCAGTGTTTAATGCAGTGCCTGGCACATAGTAAACACTAAACATAAGAAAAAAATAGAAAAAAAAAGAAGACTGTGTCTGGGCATACTATCACATCTACAAATCTCTAGTAGAAGATTTAGGGGATCAGAGGATCAGAGGGTGCAGGTTGAGTTGTAGAAGAAGATCGGCAAGATGATCAAGTGCTTAAAAGGCAAAGGTAAATGAGTTTTTGTTTAATGCCAAGGTGGGGGGCAATCAATGCAGAAAAATGATCCAGACAGGGAAGTATGGACTGGAGAAGGGAAAGATAAGATAAGATATAGGGAGGGCAGCAAGGAGGCTGATAAAGTAGTGAAGGTGGGAAATGATGACTTCTTAATTCACTGTGATAGCCAAGTGGATGGAGAGGATAGAGATATTGCTGAGATAGAAACGAAAATATTTTGTGGCTAACTGAATGTGCAGGTTGAATGAGATAGATGAGTCAAGGATAAAACCAAAGTTTAGAACTTGTGAGACACGGGGGATAGTTCTGCTGTTTACAGAGTAGGCAAAAAGACATTATTTACAAATAGTGGGTGTGAGAGAAAGGGCCAAGCTATAACTGTTGATTCATTCATTCATTGAATCATATTTACTGAGCCCTTACTGTGTGCAGAACACTGTGCTAAGCACTTGGAAAACACAGTTCAGCAACAAATAGAGACAATCCCTGCCCAACAACAGGCTCACAGTCTAGAAGTGGGGAGACAGACATCAAAACAAGTAAACAAGCATCAGTAATAAAGGTATTTGTTATCATCATCATCATCATCATCAATCGTATTTATTGAGTGCTTACTATGAGCAGAGCACTGTACTAAGCGCTTGGGAAGTACAAATTGGCAACATACAGAGACAGTCCCTACCCAACAGTGGGCTCACAGTCTAAAAGGGGAAGACAGAGAACAAAACCAAACATACTAACAAAATAAAATAAATGGAATAGATATGTACAAGTAAAATAAATAAATAAATAAATAAATAGAGTAATAAATATGTACAAACATATATACATATATACAGGTGATGTGGGGAAGGGAAAGAGGTAAGAAGGGGGGGATGGAGAGGGGGAAGAGCGGGAGAGGAAGGAAGGGGCTCAGTCTGGGAAGGCCTCCTGGAGGAAGTGAGCCCTCAATAGGGCCTTGAAGGGAGGAAGAGAGCTAGCTTGGCGGATGGGCAGAGGGAGGGCATTCCAAGCCAGGGGGAGGACGTGGGCCGGGGGTCGATGGCGGGACAGGCGAGAACGAGGTACAGTGAGGAGATTAGCGGCGGAGGAGCGGAGGTTGCGGGCTGGGCTGTAGAAGGAGAGAAGGGAGGTGAGGTAGGAGGGAGCGAGGTGATGGACAACCTTGAGGCCGAGGGTGAGGAGTTTCTGCCTGATGCGCAGATTGATTGGTAGCCACTGGAGATTTCTGAGGAGGGGAGTGATATGCTCAGAGCATTTCTGGACAAAGATAATCCGGGCAGCAGCATGAAGTATGGATTGAAGAGGAGAGAGACGCAAGGATGGGAGATCAAAGAGAAGGCTGATGCAGTAGTCCAGACGGGATAGGATAAGAGCTTGAATGAGCAGTGTAGCGGTATGGATGGAGAGGAAAGGGCGGATCTTGGCAATGTTGCGGAGCTGAGACCGGCAGGTTTTGGTGATGGCTTGGATGTGAGGGGTGAATGAGAGAGCGGAGTCGAGGATGACACCAAGGTTGCGGGCTTGTGAGACGGGAAGGATGGTAGTGCCGTCAACAGAGATGGGAAAGTCAGGGAGGGGGCAAGGTTTGGGAGGGAAGACAAGGAGCTCAGTCTTCGACATGTTGAGCTTTAGGTGGTGGGCAGACATCCAGATGGAGATTTCCTGAAGGCAGGAGGAGATGCGAGCCTGGAGAGAGGGGGAGAGACCAGGGGCAGAGATGTAGATCTGGGTGTCATCAGCGTAGAGATGATAGTTGAAGCCGTGGGAGCAAATGAGGTCACCAAGGGAGTGCGTGTAGATCGAGAACAGAAGGGGACCAAGCACTGAACCTTGGGGAACCCCCACAGTAAGAGGATGGGAGGGGGAGGAGGAGCCTGCAAAAGCAACTGAGAATGAACGACCGGAGAGGTAAGAGGAGAAACAGGAGAGGACGGAGTCTGTGAAGCCAAGGTCAGATAGCGTGTTGAGGAGAAGGGGGTGGTCCACAGTGTCGAAGGCAGCTGAGAGGTCGAGGAGGATTAGGACAGAGTAGGAGCCGTTGGATTTGGCAAGCAGGAGGTCATTGGTGACCTTTGAGAGGGCAGTTTCCATGGCAGTTTGTTAAGCACTTACTATGCACTAGGCACTGTGCTAAGCACTAGTGTGGACACAAGCAAATCAGGTTGGACACAGTCCCTGTTCCATGTGTGGCTCACAGTCTCAATCCCCATTTTACAGGTGAAGGAACTGAGGCAGAGAGAAGTGAAGTGATTTGCCCAAGGTCACTCAGCAGACAAGCGGCAGAGTCAGGATTAGAACTGCTAACAGAAGGATGACAGGAGGAAAGTGCTAATGGAGATTATTGGATTAATACAACCTGGGAAGGGAGAGATTTAATCAGGGAATACCTTCTGCAGGAAGTGGGTTTGGGGGAGGGCTTCAAAGATGGGGAGAGCTGGGATCTGGCAACAGGAAGTTTTGGGTAGGAGCCCGCTGTTGGGTAGGGACCGTCTCTATATGTTGCCAACTTGTACTTCCCAAGTGCTTAGTACAGTGCTCTGCACACAGTAAGTGCTCAATAAATACAATTGAATGAATGAATGAATGAATGAATGAATGGTGTGATCAAAGGGACAGAGGTGAGGGTCTAGGGGAAGCCACAGTAAGGAGGTTAGCTAGTTTAGTAGCACTGGAGCATTCAGGCTATCGTGTAATGAGAGAAAATAATTGATAAGAAAGAGGGCGAGATATGGTAGAGTACCTTGAAGGCAAGTAAATTTCTGTCTAATGCAGAGAGACATGAATAACCACTGGAGGTTCTTGAATCAATCAGTCAATCAATCGTATTTATTGAGCGCTTTCTGTGTGCAGAGCACTGTACTAAGCACTTGGGAAGTACAAGTTGGCAACACATAGAGACAGTCCCTACCCAACAGGGGGCTCACAGTCTTGAAGAAGATGGTATGATGTTTAAGAATGAAAGTTTGGTCCTCCAGTTGTAGAATAGGTAGTACCTCTACTACTACACACATATTTTCATTATGCACTTAGAGAATTATGATATGTTTTTTCCACACGGTAAATTTACCAGAACTCAACCCACATGGAGAGGATAGAGGCCGTAGGCAAGGAGGTTGATGGGTAGGTCAGTCAGTCCATCAGTTGTATTTATTGAGTGCTTACTGCGTGCAGAGCACTGTACTAAGCAGTGAAGAAGCAGCGTGGCTCAGTGGAAAGAGCCCGGGCTTTGGAGTCAGAGGTCATGGGTTCAAATTGTGGCTCCACCACTTAGCTGTGTGACTTTGGGCAAGTCACTTCATTTCTCTGGGCTTCAGCTACCTCATCGGTAAAATGGGGATGAAGACTGTGAGCCCCCCGTGGGACAACCTGATCACCTTGTATTCATTCATTCATTCAATCGTATTTATTGAGTGCTTACTGTGTGCAGAGCACTGTACTAAGCGCTTGGGAAGTACAAGTTGGCAACATATAGAGACGGTACCTACCCAACAGCGGGCTCACAGTCTAGAAGGGGGAGACAGACAACAAAACAAAACATATTAGCAAAATAAAATAAATAGAATGAATATGTACAAATAAAATAAATAGAGTAATAAATAAGTACAAGCATATATACATATATACAGGTGATGTACAAACATATATACATATATACAGGTGATAAAATAATGTAATAATAATATAATAAAAGAGAAGAAGCATGGCTCAGTGGAAAGAGCACGGGCCTTCCTTGGAGTCAGAGATCAGGGGTTCAAATCCCGGCACCGCAAATCATCAGCTGCATGACCTTGGGCAAGCCACTTCACTTCTCCGTGCCTCAGCTAACTCATCTGCAAAATGAAAAATTGTAACTTCCCTAGTGCTTAGAACAGTGCTTTGCACACCGTAAGCGCTTAATAAATGCTATCATTATTATTACCATGATGAGTAGATGAATAGGTGAATCTAGTTGGGACACAAGTACCTGAAACAGGACAGTAGTGATAATAATGATAATAATAATAATAGTGATAATACTTACTAAATGCTTATTCTGTGTCAAGCACTGTTCAAAACATGGGGGTAGATTCAAGCTAATCCGGTTGGACAGTCCCTGTCCCACACGGGGCTCACAGCCCTAATCCCCATTTTACAGATGAGGTAACTGAGGAACCGAGAAGGGAAGGAATTTGCCCAAGGTCACACAGCAGACAAGTGGCGGAGGTGGAATCAGAACCCAGGTCCTTCTGATCCCAAGGCCCCTGCTCTATCCACTAGGCCTCACATTTGGGGAGGTGAAAGGCCAAGAAAAGGGGTGGATCAGGGTAATAGTGTGGTACTACTGGGAGAGGGGTTGCTCACCTAGAGTAATGGATTCATAGACATGAAGATCCTAAGGTACGGGTGTGAAAATGGAGAAGCAGCATGGCTCAGTGGAAAGAGCACAGGCTTGGGAGTCGAGGTTATGAGTTCTAATCCTGGCTCAGTCTTTTATCAGCTGTGTGACTTTGGTTAAGTCACTTAACTTCTCTGTGCCTCAGACACCTCATCTGTAAAATGGGGATTAAGACTGTGAGCCCCACGTGGGACAACCTGATCACTTTGTATCCCTCCCAGCACTTAGAACAGTGCTTTGCACATAGTAAGCGCTTAACAAATACCATCATTATTACTATTATTAAAACAGAGACCTGCCCTAAGAGCCAAACACATTAGATCTTAGAGTATTAAAAGCATTTCAATTATATATTTTTAAAAAAATCTAAATTATAGATCTTTTCTAGACCAAGAGTCTCGCTGGAACAACCAGATGATCAAGTTTATCTTGCTGAGGAAATAAAGAGTATGTTAGGTTGCTGTTAAAAAAAAAAAAGACAGGTACACTAATCAATGGTATTTATTGAGGGTTTCCTGTGTGCAGTGCACTGCATGAAGCCCTTGGGGAGAGTACAATATAATAAATTTGACAGACAATTCCTACCCATGTGCTTCTTGGCTGCTATAAGGTGATGTGCCTAGTAAATGGATGCCCAGATGAACAATAAGATACTTTGAAAGGGGAGTGTAGTTATTTGCTTTTCCAACTGGGGGAAAAACAAAACAAAACAAAACAAAAAAATCTCTTTCCCCTTTTTTGGTTTCATAATTCTGTTTGGCAATTCTGTTACAATACCTATTTGTAAGAATAAAGGCATTTTTTTTTCTATTTACCCATTTATTGTAGATTTCATTCACTGACTTACTGTGTGCAGAGCACTGTACTAGGCGCTTGGGAAGTACAAGTTGGCAACACATAGAGACGGTCCCTACCCAACAGCGGGCTCACAGACTAGAAGGGGGAGACAGACAACAAAACAAAACATATTAACAAAATGAAATAAATAGAATAAATATGTACAAATAAAATAAATGGAGTAATAAATACGTACAAACATATATACATATATACAGGTGACGTACAAACATATATACATATATACAGGTGACCATATCATTTTTGCTGAAAACTAGGATATTGAATCACCATTGCTAACTGCTGCCTCATTCTGTTGATAACTCCAGAATGGAGAAAGGAGGAAATGTGAGCCCCCCGTGGGACAACCTGATCACCTTGTAAACTCCCCAGTTCTTAGAACAGTGCTTTGCACATAGTAAGCGCTTAATAAATGCCATCATTATTATTATTATTATTATTAAATGGATGAGCTGCATGAGCTAAATCCTTGCAGTATGTTCCGCATAACATTTAAAGTGAATATAAGCAGTTGCAGGGTAGGAGGTGGAAGGGTTCCATGCATGATAGGTTGATCATTTTATTCAAGGCAGCTTCAATTCTGGAATATTTGCATTTTTTTTATAAATTACCAAGAGCAGTCTATGAAAGTTGGGAGTTCTCCTGGGTAAAATTCAGGATTTTTGATCAACTTCACTGCTACTACTTCATGTTCACGATTGTTTTTTCATACAAAACACTGTGGTTCTTGCCAAGCACCGTAATAAGTGTTGGGATAGACACAAGATAATCAGGTCAGATAGCATAATCCATAGTTTAGCATCATTCCTGTCCTACAAGGAGCTCACATTCTTGTACTTCCCAAGCGCTTAGTACAGTGCTCTGCACACGGTAAGTGCTCAATAAATAGGATTGATTGATTGATTGATTCTACGGCAGGAGGGAGAATAGATATTCAATCTCCATTTTACAGATGTAAATCTCTTGACCAAGATCACATAGCATACAAGTGGTCGATCCAGAAATTAGAATCTAGGTTCTCACTCCCAGGCCCATGCTCTTCCTCTTCCTTAGAGAAGCAGCATGGCTTAGTGGAAAGAGCACAGACTTGAGAGTCAGAGTTCATGGGTTCTAATCCCTCTCCGCCACTTGTCAGATGTGTGACTTCTGGCAAGTTAACTTCTCTGTGCCTCAGTTACCTCATCTGTAAAATGGGGATTAGGACTGTGAGCCCCAAGTTGGACAAACTAATGACCTTGTATCTATCCTAGCACTTAGAACAGAGCTTGGCACATAGTAAGCGCTTAACAAATACCATAATAATTATTATTATTATTATCGTTATTGTGCCACATTGCTTTTCTATTCAATGACTCTTTCTAAGTTTTCTACCTTCTCTCTCTGTCACCCAGCATTTCATTGGCCTTCCTCTCCCTTATCCATCTCACTTTCTTTTCGACACCTTCCCAGAACCTTAGCCTTGTTCTTCCATAATGACCCTGTTAATTTCACCACCGTGGTCCTAGGGGTCAAGAAGTGGAAATGGTTGGCAAGAAATTAATGTTAGAAGTTACAAAAAACAAACATTAACACATGGCGGGGGTTGGGAGGGGGGTGATGCCTGAAGAGTTGGGTGAGCAAATTAGTAGCATTTATGTGACTCTGTCTGTAAATTGTGTTTGAATCCTACTCCCTCTGAGCTCCATGTGAGAAAGGGATTGAGTCCAACCTTTTTATCTTGTATCTAGCCCAGCACTCAGCATAATGCTTGGCTCATACTAAATGCTTAAATGCTATTACTATTATCAGAATCTGGAATGGATGAGAGAAGCTTTGGCAATATACAAGGTGTCATTACTTGTTCTTTCTGACACCAGTCACCCTCAAAGCAAACAATGCAATGATCACCTTCCACATGCTGCCTGAAGGGTCTGTGATTAGCAACACTTCAGAGTGGATGGAAGGAGGTGAATCTTGGAAGACTAGCATCAGTATTTGTTTATGCTGCATAACAAATGGCCTTGAAACAATGTGATGACAATTAGATAAATGATCTTGAAATGGCTATAGGTCCCTGATGGCTCCCATCTGCGTTCTCCATAGCTAGCCAGTTTATAAGGGTTAACGGAACCACAAACGAAGACAATGTCCCAGACAACTGTGCTTTCGTTAACTTTCAAAGAAAGGGAGTAGTTACTCTGAGGCTACGGTTGTACAGGAATCACTTTGATAAAGATCAAGAATGCTAAGAACAATTAATGTATGTTTACAGAGAAATGTATTTGAGGGTACCAAGGATGGAACAATACAATAGTTTCCCATTCAATGCTAGGCTTGCTTTGGATTCTCTTCCAGCAAAAAGTAAATGCTTCAGTGGTTTGCTGCACTGGAGTAATTAAAAAAACTCAGAGTTTTCATTCACTGAAGTCGGAGAGCAAACCGTGAACACGAAGGACAGCGGTACTTCTGTATTTATTTAAGTTTCTGTCATCGTCACTGGCAATGCCGAAAGAAATATCTCAGGGACTGTTAGAAGAAATGCAGAAAGGCATTAAAAAAACAAACAGAACATTTCACCAGGTCTGTTCCCCAAGCCACTCGGACAAGATTTAAAGGTCAGCATAATACCCAGAAACCAGTCTATGAAGCGTGAGAATATTTATTCTAAATTCTGGACAAGTTTTCTTAGATCACTGAATCCTTTGAGTCAAGGTTAGGCTCACGGTTTCTGTAACAAAACTAGATGAAGGAGAGCATTTCCGAAAAAGACATTTCTAAAATGTATATTAAAATATACATGTTGACCCAGACAATGTCCAGTGTCAGCTTCCCTCTGTGGTAGTATGTTAGACTCTTAGGAAAGCACATTCACTTTTTCAGACAATTAAGGAACCTTCACTGTACTGCCACAGTGTTGTGGCAAGTGCTCCTTTAGAGATCTAGAAGATTAGATATGACCCTTTCAGTAAGTCATCTTAGATGATAGGGAAAACAGAGCTCTTGGAGGAAACTCAGTGCCTGAACAACTCTGAAGACCCCAGTTTGTGGGGATATGGACAATTTTAAGAAGCATTTCCTGGGTAGTGCACCCCTTGAAAAGATTGTATTCTGGGTTAGGGAGCCATCAGTGGTATTTATTGATCTGATTTGGTGGATGGTCAGTGGCTGCTACTGTATCCCTACTCATCCCTCCCTCCTCCAGCTTACACCTCCATATATACAGCACAAAGACTTACTTTTGTCAATAACTGCATGGCCTTTGGCTCAAAGAAAGGGCAGATTCTGCCAGGGGGATGGGAATTCAATTAATTATTTCCATTTGTGAAGTGAAGGCAGCAGACAATCAGGTTATGGACCAAAGCTCAGAGCTCCCCATAGCCACAGAACAGCACATTTATTAGTTCTGGGCAGCTGCCATTTCTGTAATTGTCCACTGGAAACCAGTGAGAGAGCACAGGGAGAGAACTGGGCTGGGCTGTGTTCAGAGGTGAGTGGGAGTAAATATAAGAGAAAGAGAGGTTCGAGGCATCATGGAACTCAACAAGGGGACTGAGGCAGGGTACCAGAATAACCGTTGTATTTGTTAAGCATTTGCTATGTGCCAACCACTGTCCTATGTGCTGTGGTGGAGTCAAGATAATCAGATCCCACATGGGATTCTCAGTCTAAGTATGAAGGGAGATCAGGTATTGAAACCTCATTGTGGGCAGGGAATGGGTCTGTTTATTGTTGTACTGTACTCTCCCAAGGGCTTAGTACAGTGCTCTGCACTCAGAAAGCACTCAATCAATATTATTGATTGAATGCATGAGGGAAATGAGGCACAAAGATGTTATGTGACATGCCTGAGTCATTGTCTTGCCTTATGCCATGAAGCAGTCTCCAACACACAGTGACGCCGTGGATACATCTCTCTCAGAACACCCCACCTTCATCTGCAATCATTCTGGTAGTGTATTCATAGAGTTTTATTGGTAAAAGTACGGAAGTGGTTTATCATTGCCTCCTTCTGCACAGTCAACTTGAGTCTCCCCCCTCGACTTTCTCCCATGACACTGCTGCTCAGCATGGGTGAGTTTTGACTCGTAGCAGATGGCCTTCCACTCACTAGCCACTGCCCAAGTTAGGAGTGGAATGGGTATACCTCTGCTTGTTAGTATGTTTGGTTTTGTCTCCCCCTTTTAGACTGTGAGCCCACTGTTGGGTAGGGACTGTCTCTATATGTCGTCAATTTGTACTTCCCAAGTGCTTAGTACAGTGCTCTGCACACAGTAAGCTCTCAATAAATACGATTGATGATGATGATGTCCCTCCCATAATCAAAATTGGTAGAGTCCTGGAAACTCTCCAGGTGTGACCCTGAGAGGGGGCCTGAGGTCCTACAGCGTGAGAAGCAGGATGACTTAGTGGAAGGAGCATGAGCTTGGGAGTCAGAGGTCATGGGTGCCAATCCCACTCCGCCACTTGTCCACTGAGTGACTTTGGGCAAGTCACTTAACTTCTCTATGCCTCAGTTACCTCATCTGTAAAATGGGGATTAAGACTGTGAGCTCCAGGTGGGACAACCTGATTACCTTGTATCTACCCCAGCCCTTCGAACAGTGCTTGGCACATAGTAAGCGCTTAACAAATACCATCATTGTTATTATTATTATTATTATACAGCATGTAAATAGCAGAGCTGGGATTAGAACCCAGGTCCTCTGATTCTCAGGCCCATGCTCTTACCACTAGGCCATGCTGGATTGTAGACACTGCAAGAGTTAGGCTCTCTTCTTAAAGTAGAAATGCGTATTTTGACCTAAATTTAAGTCTGCCCCAAGACTGCAGAAGGGTGGGAGCCCAGGAACAGGGGAGAATTGTACAGAATGGCCCCTAATTCTACATATTCCACTGTTTCAGGAAGATTAAAGGTCATTTGTTTCAAAAACTGAAAAAGCCACAGATTATTATTGCTTATTTGCAAATTTTTAAAAAACTCTGCTCTAGAGTGTGGTGCTTTTTTATTTTTTTGGCCATTTGGGAAGCTCTAAGGTGTCCTGGGAATCATTACTTTGTTTTGGTTCATTTGGGTTCATATCCCCTGAGATTTCCTTTGAGTTTCAGGTTCATTTGAACTGTTGAGTTGAGCCTGGTTTCCATCTGAAAGCATAAAATTGCTTTGGATTTCTGAAAACTCAGCCCAGGTTTGTAGAAAACTGAGATGAGAGTTGGCCTGGGTTCATTGAAAGGTTTGCGAATCTAAGCAAATTTTTCGTTGTCAGGGTACCAGTTTCCAGTGGTTCAGAAAAATTTAAAATCAGGTGACAATTTTGCAGGGTTGAGGGCATTTTCTCATATCCCAGTTGTGGTTGTTCCCAAAACAGCGAGTTAGCCGTTTATTTGGATAGCCAGCCTCTCCTCTTCCCATCAGCTTGGTTTTCCTTGAGTATTCAAGAAATTGAACACTTCTTGCAGTTATAATAGTTAACTTGAAATCTTCTAATTTTGTCATCAGTGGATTGGAATAAAAAACTCCCCAATGGTCTTCCCCTTCCCCCGCCTTATGGTTGGGAGGACAGTGCATTGTAGTATTGTAGTGATTGTTTCAGAAGCAGGATTGCCTAGTGGAAAGATCATGTGTCTGGGGGTCAGAAGACCTGGGTTCTAATCCCAGCAAGCCACTTAACTTCTGGGCCCAAGTTACTTACCACTTTGCCACTTGTCTGCTGTGTGACCTTGAGTCAGTCACTTCTCTGTGCCTCAGTTCCCTCATCTGTAAAATGGGGATTAAGACTGTGAACCCCTTCTGGAACATGGATTGTGTCCAATATGATTACCTGCATATACCCCAGCACTTAGTATTTAGTAGAGAGTCTAAGGCATTCTTTGTTCAAATATAAAATTAGGTGGAAAAGTAATGAAGTTGATTAATGGGGCAGAATAACCTGAAGTTCTTTCAAAACCTACAATTTATAACATTGCGTTCTAGGCATGAGGGTTTTCCTTCACGTGTGGTGGTGAACAGGGTGAACTGGTCCAAACTGTGCCAGGACTATTGTAGGATCGACTTTGGGAGAACTTTCAAACAGTAGAGGTCGAGACGCACTGGAACACATTTGTTCCGGAAGCTTGGGGAATCTTCTTTAAAAATTTTTATGAAGAAGAGAGAGAACTGGGTAGAATGGTTAAGCCTTACAGGACAGAGTAGGCTAGCCGAATGCTAGAGGAAACACCCATCCACATGATTTTCAGTTCTATATCAAAGTGGTTAAGTGACAGTAAGTGAGAATGCAGATATGCGAGTTATAATCACACCCCACTGATGCCAACTCCTTTTGTTCAAGGCCCATTTATGGTACCTAAAAGAAGGCCTGGAACAAGAGACTTCAAGTCTCCAGTTAAGCAATGTGAACTAGGCAAAAGAGCCTAGGGCCTCGGAGTCACAGGATCTGGGTTCGAATCCCAGCTCTGTCAAATGCCTGTGTGATCTTGGGCAAGTCACCTAACCTCTCTGTGCCTCAGTTTTCTCATCTATAGAATGAGGATTAAAAATCTGCTCTCCCTTCTACTTAGGTTATGAGCCCCATATGGAACAGGGACTGTGTCTGACCTTATTATCTTGTATCTCTCCCAGTGTTTGGCACAGAGTAAGTACTTAAATCAATCAATCAATCAATCAATTGTATTTATTGAGCACTTACTCTGTGCAGAGCACTGTACTAAGCGCTTGGGAAGTACAAGTTGGCAACATATAGAGACAGTCCCTACCCAACAGTGGGCTCACAGTCTAAAAGGGGGAGACAGAGAACAAAACCAAACATACTAACAAAATAAATACTATTATCATCATTATTATCATCATTTGATATACTAATTTGGCTAGTAGAACATGTCTTGGTACTTATGCCACTGAAACTCACATTTTCTTGACCTAGAGACATAAAAACCTGAGATAATAACATGAAACAGCTCAATCAGTCATGTTTGAGGACTTACTGTGTGTTCAATCCTGTACTAAGCACTTGGGAGAGTAAACACTCTCTGCCCACAAGGAGTTTACAGTCTAGAGGGGGAGACAGACATTAATATAAATTAATTACAGATATGTACATAAGTGCTGTGAGTCTGAGGGAGGGATAAATAAAGGGTGCAAATCCAAATCCAAGGGTGACTCAGAAGGGAGTGGGAGAAAATGAAGTGAGGATTTAGTTGGAGAAGGATTTGAAGTTAGGAAGAGTGAACTTTTCTTGGATAAGAAAAGGGAGAGCTTTCCCGGCCAGAGGCAGGATGTAGGCAAGAAGTCTGAGGTGAGATATATGAAACTGAACTACACTGAGTCGGTTGACATTAGAAGTGCAGGCCGGGTTGGAGTTGAAAATCATGGAAGTAAGGTAAGAGTGGGCAAGGTGAGTGAGTGCTTCCAAGCCTATGGTAAGTAGTTTTATGAAAAAATGGATTGGCAAACACTGGAGCTCTAGAGTGGGGAAACAGGCTGGACAATTTTGCAGAAAATCGATCTAGGCAGCAGCGTAAAGTATGGACTGGAGTGGTGAGAGACAGGAGGCAGGCAAGTCAGCAAGGAGGTTGATGCAGTTGGATTAATGCTTGCATTAATGTGTTAGCAATTTGGATAGAGAGGAAAGGGCTGATGTTAGTGGTTGTGAAGGTTGAACTGGCAGGATTTTGTCACAGTTTGAATATGTGGTTTAAGTGAGAGAGATGATTCAAGGATAAAGTAAAGTTTATGGGTTTGTGAGACAGGGATGATGGTGATGCTGTGTGCATTGATGGGAAAGTCAGGGAAAGGGCAGGGATTAGTTGGGAATTTGAAGAATTCTGTTTTGGACACGTTACATTTGAGGTATTGGTGGTATACCCAATAAGAGTTGACCCGAAGGCAGAAGGAAATACAAGACTGCAGAAAAGAAGAGAGATGAGGGCTGGAGATGCAGATTTGGAAATCATCCACATAGAAGTGGTAGTTGAAACCATGGGAACAAATGATTTCTCCAAGGGAGTGGGAGTAGATAATAATAATAATAATAATAATAATAATAATAATAATAATAATAATAATAATAATAATGGCATTTATTAAGCACTTACTATGTGCAAAGCACTGTTCTAAGCACTGGGGAGGTTACAAGGTGATCGTACTGTGCCACAGGGGGCTCACAGTCTTAATCCTCATTTTACAGATGAGGTAACTGAGGCCCAGAGAAGTGAAGTGACTTGCCCAAGGTCACACAGCTGACAATTGGCAAAGGCAGGATTTGAACCCATGACCTCTGACTCCAAAGCCCGTGCTCTTTCCACTGAGCCACGAGAAGGGAACCCAGAACTGAGCCTTGAGGGGCTCCCACAGTTAGGGGGTGGGAATCTGGAGAGGAGCTTGCAAAAGAGGCTGAGAATAAGTCGTAAGAGGGAGGAGGAGAGCTAGAAGAGGACAGGACAGAGTCAGTGAAGCCAAAGTTGTTAATGTTTCCAGGAGAAGGGTATGGTTAGTAGTGTTTAAAGGAATTGAAAGGTGGAGGAGGATTAGGACGGAGAAGAGTAGTAGCTCATTTGAAGTTTCAAATAATTTTGTCTCTACCATCTTTCATGGGGGCCAAGATAAGGACAAAGAAAGGGTCCCTAGCATAAGACCCTAACCTTGGCATTATCTTTGACTCAATCAATCAATCAATCAATCAGTTGTATTTATTGAGCACTTACTGTGTGCAGAGCACTGTACTAAGTGCTTGGGAAGTACAAGTTGGCAACATATAGAGACGGTCCCTACCCAACAGTGGGCTCACAGTCTAGAAGTCTCCTCTCTCGCATTCCAACCATATATGCAATCCATCACTAAATCCTGTCAGTTGGATCTTCACAACATCGCTAAGATCTACTCTTTCCTCTCCATCCAAACCACTAGCAGCGTGGCTCAGTGGAAAGTGTACAGACTTTAGAGTCAGAGGTCATGAGTTCAAATAGTGGCTCCACCAATTGTCAGCTTTGTGACTTTGGGCAAGTTACTTAACTTCTCTGGGCCTCAGTTTCCTCATCTGTCAAATGGGGATGAAGACTGTGAGCCCCTCATGGGACAACCTGATCACCTTGTAACCTCTCCAGTGCTCAGAACAGTGCTTTGCACATAGTAAGCACTTAATAAATGCTATTATTATTATTATTATCACTACCACAGTAATCCAAGCACTTATCCTACCCTGCATCAGTCTCCTTGTTGACGTCCGCGCCTCCTTTCTCTCCCCACTCTAGTCCATACTTCACTCTGCTGTTCAGATCATTTTTCTACAAAAATGCTCAGGCCATGTTTCCCTACTCTCATGAATCTCTAGTGGTTGCCCACCCACATCCGCATCACACAAAAATGCCTCGCCATTGCCTTCAAAGCACTCAGTCACCTTGCCCCCTCTTACCTCACCTTCCTATTCGACCCCTGTGAGCCCGTTGTTGGGTAGGGATTGTCTCTATCTGTTGCTGAATTGCATTTTCCAAGCATTTAGTACAGTGCCCTGCACTAAGTAAGCACTCAATAAATGCGACTGAATAAATGAATGAACCCAGCCCACACTCTCCGCTCCTCTAATGCTAAGTTTCTCACTGTGCCTCGATCTCATCTATCTTACGGTCAACTCTCAACCACATCATGCCTCTGGCTTGGAATATCCTCCTTCCTCATATCTGACAGACAATTACTCTTTCCACCTTCAAAGCCACATCTCTTCCAAGAGGCCTTCCCTTACTAAGCCCTCCTTTCCTCTTCTCCCACTCCCTTTTGTGTCTCTTTGACTTGTTCCCTTTATTCATCCCCTCTCCCTCAGCCCCGTAGCACTTATCTGTAATTTTATTTATTTATATTGATTTCTGTCTCCCACTCTAGACTGTAAGATTGTTGTTGGCAGGGAATGTGCTTGTTATATTGTACTCTCCCAGGCACTTAGAACAGTGCTCTGCACACAGTAAGCACACGATAAATATGATTGACGACGGACCCGAATAAACACCTGCAGGAATTTAAGATATGGACCCAGACTGTAGCAAAGAGGGAAAGGATTGAGAGCGGCAGTTAGGTATGAAGCCCAGAAAAGCTCAGCTCATAGTTAGCCCATCCTTGTTTCAGAGGAAGTCCATGAGAGGAATACAATAGCAACTACAAATTGGAGTCCTTCAACTTCAGGCTGAATTGAAATTTCATGATAACTATTGGAAAGAGTAATTCAAAGTGTCTTTGTAACCCCAAATCCTCTCAACTTGAGCGACATTATTCATTTCATTCATTCAATTATATTTTCTGAACACTAAATGTGTGCAGAGCACTGTACTAAGCTCTTGGAAAGTATAATATAGCAAGGTTGGCCTAAACCTAGGCTATTTGCCTGTCCACAGTGGTAATTTACCTAACCAGTTAAAAAAAAAAAACACTTTATTTTGAAATATGTAAACAATAGAGACAAAAGGGTATTTTTGGATAATTCATTACTCTAGACCAAGCTTAAGACAAGGTTACATGTGTTTGCTAATTTTTCTTCTGAAGTGGTAGATCCTTTAATAGCTCTTGAGCAATCTCTTTACAATCCTGAAGCATGCAGAAATAGAAATTAAAGAGATTTCAGGAAAAATCAATCCTGAAGCATGCAGAAATAGAAACATTTTTCTGAAGGGATGAGACAGGTGGGGATTGGGGTGAATTTGGGTGGTAATCAAGGTACGGAATCACCCAAGGAAAGGGGTGTGCTGTCAGGGAAAAGTGGTGGGAGTTAAAAGTGTGAAAGTCTTCAATCCAAGTCAGAAGCAGTGTCTGTGAGAACTGGGATTTAGGATTGTTCACTTGTGGGTGGCATCTGGGTTCCCCCAGGAAAACACTCTAACCCTCTGGATTTGGGGGTTTAAATGGATTTCCAAATGGACCAAGACTCAGGAGGAAAGGTCAAATATCCGAAGCTGGCCCTGGTCAGGAAGTTAAATACTGAAGGAGGGTTCTATCGGGGAAAAGTCCTGGATTTTAGCTGGCAGTTGAGCATGTTCAATAGTCCTAACTCAGTATATTCCTTATTTGTTTCTGATTTTCTCTTTTTAGTTTTAATTATTATTAGTGGCTTCATGAGTCAAGTAAGATTGGTCAGAATAGAGCCTCTCTGGCTTGTAATACAGAGTCATAGCTGATATAACTGGTGGGAACCATAACCATCTTTGGTGTTGTGCCTCTACTTTCCTTATGAGCTTTTTAGACAATTGAGGGAAAAGATTTCATAAATTTGCCTCATGTAAAGTCCCCGATACTGAAAGGAAAACACTAGTTTCAATTAATGTTGCTGTTTCAGTTTGCAAAGATTATGGGTTTTTTTGCTAATGGATTTTGCCTTGATCCTGAGAAGCAAACAGTTGCCCTAATTTAAAGAATCTCTCATGGTCTCTATGATGAATTTGCTTAAAATCTTTAAACTCAAGATTTGGCAAAAGCATTAAAGTGTTCTCTTTTTTCCCCTCACCACCTGAACCTGTCAGATATTTTTCTTTAGGAGATTGCTTGTCTTCAGATATCAGCTTCCTTGATTATTTTTTAAAGTATATCTATTGAATCTCCATTTGCTCCCTTGGTGAGAAAGACACAAAACACAACAGCATAATCTATAGGAAATACCTACACAGTTAAATTTTCTTTTTATGTGGGGTATTTTATTGAGATATAAACAGCAGAATCAAGTGAAAAGTACTGCTGTCTGTTCCTGAGCAGTTCAATTGTTAACCTGAAAATCATTCCTGCAAAATTATTTGCTAGCCTATCCAGAGATCCTTTACTGCACACTATTTCATCATATTGTCCAGAGCTTTATCACAGTATCTGATTCAGTACTTAAATAATATGCTTCAGTGAGAGTTAATGGTTCTTTCCCCATCCCCCATTTAACTCTTGGAAACAGAAGTCATGAGAGCTGCATGGTTTTACTATTTTAAAAATCAAAAATTCAATCATAACATAGGTTTTAGTTACACTACACTGTTTAAAATTTTTTTGATAAAAAATGCTTTATTGCCCCCGATTCAAAATCATAAACATGCTTTGAATCCAACTCAATATATTCCTTATTTGTTTCTGATTTTCTCTTTTTCTTTTTAATTATTATTAGAAGGTATAAATTTCCAGCAGGGTTTGTGCTTGACAAGGCTCCATTATTTGCACATGACAAGGTTTATCAAAAACAGTTGGATTTTTCTAAGAAGGCTTTTATGTTTCTTCCATAAACTATAAATAAATGAAAAGGATTAGGCTGAGGAAATGGAATATAATTCATCATCAATGCGAAGCACTGAACTGGTTGCAGATGGATGAACCAAAGAAGAGCTTGGGAGATTGCTCTGTGGAAGAAAGCTTTCTTGGTTACTCAAATATGGTGAATTCAACTTTAAACGGCCTGTATTTTGTGGCTTGGCGGTCACTTATTCTTTTGGAGAAAAAAATCCACTTAAAGCCAAATGCAATGATAACTGGGGCTTCACTACCCATAAAATAATACCGTCCCTTAAATTATAGCAAATGATAGTTTGTTTTGAAAGAAAAAAAAGCAGTATATGAAGAGTGAGGGATTTTTTGTGGTGATAGGGAAGGTTTCAGAGGGAATAGTCAAAGAAAGGTGTGGGATAGGAAACAAAGCAACCAGTAGAATTTGTCAAATTCTAGACTAAATTCCTTGAGGGCAGGGAACACATCTACCAATTCTGTTATAACATGCTCTCCCAATCGCTGAGTGCAATGCTCTGCACACAGTACTAGCTGATTTCTCCCTCCACACACCCACCAAACTAGCTCTCTTTCTCCCTTCAAAGCCCTACTGAGAGCTCCCCTCCTCCAGGAGGCCTTCCTAGACTGAGCCCCCCCCTCATCCTTTCCTCCTCCTCCCCTTCCCAACACCCCCACTCCTTCCCTCTGTCTTACCCCCTTCCCCTCCCGACATCACTTGTGTATATTTGTACATATTTATTACTATATTTATTTGATTAATGACATGTGCATACCTATAATTCTATTTATTTTGATGGTATTGACACCGGTCTACTTGTTCTGTTTTGCTGTCTGTCTCCCACTTCTAGACCGTGAGCCCATTGTTGGGTAAGGACTGTCTCTATGTGTTGCTGAACTGTACTTTCCAAGAGCGTAGTACAGTGCTCTGCACACAGTAAACGCTCAATAAATATGACTGACTGAATGAATGAATACCCTTGATTGATGGATCAAATAAGTGGCTAATGTACAAATCCTGACTCCTCAAGAACCTCCAATAGTTACCCATATATCTCCACATAAAGCAGAAACTCCTCACCAGATTCAATCAATGGCATTTACTGAGTGTTTACTTTGTGCAGAATACTGTACTACGCTCTTGGGAGAGTACAGTACAGAGTACTGCAGGCGCACAGTGATTCAAGGCACTCAATCAGCTCTCTTCCCTCCTATCTCTCCTTGCTTTAGAACTTACTGGTTGTAACAAAGATTTTTCACAGTGGCTTGCCTTATTCCTTCAAGCATCCCCTCCCTCCTCGGGTGTATTTTTCCCTCAGAAATTGTCTCCATGTCCCTTTCCCAACTACTGAAGTCTGTCAACCTCCAAATCCTATAATGTGGGTTTACCCTCTTCTACCATTCATACTGTATTTCTCCAGTCCCAGGAACCACAGACCAGAAGAGAAAAGGCACTCAGGGAGCTGGTAGTAATAATAATAATGATAATAATAATAGTGATGGTATTTGTTAAGTGCTTACTATATGCAAAGTATTGTTCTGAGCACTAGGGAGGTTACAAGGTGATCAGGTTGTCCCACGGGGTGCTCACAGTTTTAATCCCAATTTTACAGATGAGGTAACTGAGGCACAGAGAAGTTAAGTGACTTGCCCAAAGTCACAGCTGAATTTGAACCCATGAGCTCTGACTAGCAAAGCCCGTGCTCTTTCCACTGAGCCATGCTGCTTCTCTAGTAGTAGTAGTAATAGTAGTAGTAAGGTACTCCATGGAGAGGAAAACAAAACAAACAAACAAGCAAAAAAAAGACTTCCAGGCCAGTGAGAACCTAGTGGAAGCAGAGTGATCTGATGGCAAAAGATATCCTCTCAGCCACCCGAAGATTCTGATGTATTCAAAATCACTACCACCAACTGGGGCTAAATGGAGGTAAAGAAAAAATAAATAAATAGGAAGACTGGAAGGGTGTTTTTTTTCTCGTCCTGTAGAAGCTAGAGCAGGGTATTAAAATTTCTTTCGGGGTGTGAAACAGAACATAGGTTTGCCCTTGCTCCATTGCAGCTTCAGCCTCTGGTAAAAAGACAGAGGGGATAGTTCCATTCTGATTTCCAAACAGTGAAAATGATTTCGGGAAAGTACAAAGTAGAAAATGAAAACCAATTTCTGATCATGGTAGGAACAAAATAGGTATTCTCCCAAAATACCAGCTGGATATTGAACATTCCTTACGCATGACAGGAAGTACATATAGTTTGTATTTTCTGGCATATATATTTGTCTTTCATTTACTGAGTATAGTTTGAAAAACCATTGAACTAAGCACTGGGGAAAAATAAAATAGAAGGGAAATTAACCATGGTTCCTTGCCTGCAGGGGATCCACTGTCTAGAGTGGATAAGGAAGGTCAGTGAGGGCATATGAGGAAAGATTGAACTGAAAGAGGAAATACTAAGAACAGTAAAAGAAAGTGTTGCTGACCATTGCAGGCATAATAAATCTTTCCAGGCTCCTTATCAGTCAAGTAGGTCCTTAAGGAGTCCCAATCTCCTAAAAGTTAGTATGTTGAGGCTTCTGTTTCTCCTCACCTTGCTCTTTTAAGGCAGGGCAGGAGTCCCAAATGGTTTAGGGGTGAGTCACATGTTTTGGTACTCTGGTACATCCCATTGTGGCTTTGGTTATTGTGTGTAAAGACTCCACAGTGGGTGGAATTCATTCAGTCTGTACATACAAATATCATTTTCTCTTTCGCCTCCTGGTTTTACAATCTAGAGAGAAACTCCATTTGCAACAGAGTTGTTTCTTCCGGAACTGAACATCACCATGAAGAGACGCTGCCTTGTCTGAGACTGTGTATTATGTCATACCATAAGACCAAAAAACAGAAGAGTTTGTAAAGTGTTCACTTTTTTTTTTCAAAGTGAAACAAATATCTTTTTTCTCCCCTTCATAACCTTCTTGTGAAGCTGAGAGAGCCAGGTATTAACCTCCACTTTGCAGAGAATGAGACAGCCTGAGGAGATTGCTTAATATTATTATCAATAATACTATTTGTTCATATTTGTTGACACTACCGGTGTCAACCCCTCTCAATGTCGCACCTGGAGAGTTTCCAGTGCTCTACCAGTCTCAACTATGGGAGGGAGGGTCAAGCAGAGGCCTACCTATTCCATTCCTAGCTTGGTCAGTGGCTAGTGACTGGAAGGCAATCTGCTTCAAGTCAAAACTCACCTGTGCTGGACAGTAACAGCATGGGAGAGTGTTGAAGGTGAGTGAACTCACCTTATGTTTACTGCACAGAAGGTGGCAATGGTAAATCACTTCCATATTTTTACCAAGAAAATTCTATGGGTACACTACCAGAACAATTGCAGATGGAGGTGGGGCGTTCTGGAAGAGATGTGCCCATGGCGTCACTATGGGTCAGAGGTGAGTCGACAGCATAAAACAAGACCAGGTGTCAAGCACTGTACTGAGCGCTAGAGTAGATACAAGATAATCAGGTTCCACTGTCTAAATAGAAGGAAGAATAGGTATTAAATCCCCATTTGGCAGATGAAGGAACTGAGGTACAGAGACATAAGCTGTCCAGAATTGTATAGCAGATAAGTGGCAGATCCGGGATTAGAACCCAGGCCCGTACTCTTTCCACCATAATCCTTCCACTAGGCCACAGGGCTTCTAAATCATTCGGCATTGTAATCCATTTGGGAGGTTGTGTGCGCAGCGTGGTGGTGCCTGGATATTGGAGCAGCTGAAGCCAAACACTCCTTCCACTTCAAGCTCACCTCTTCCTATGCCAAGAAGGCAGGTCAGGACCCTGAATCAAATGGCACCCAATTGTTCAGGGATGTGGCCAAGACCACACAACAGGTTAGCCCGTCTCTCCCCTCTTCAGCCTATACTTCAGTCTGTTGCAAGGATCTGTTTAGTTAAATAAAACACAGGCCATGTCATCCCTGTCCTCAGTGGTTGCCATCCACAACAAACAGAAATTCCTTACAATTGTATTTAGGGTACTTAATCAGCTCTCCCTCTCCTATCTTACCTCACTGATCTACTGCAAACCCAACGCACACAATTCACTCGTCCATTACCAACCCACTCTCTGTTCCTTGGTCTATCTCACCAGCGACTCCTAGCCACATCCTCCTTCTGGCCCGGGACACGCTCCTTCTTCTTACTGAAAAATTCCACAATAATCTGTTCCTCTTCCCTTCCCCATTGGTGTCCCACCAAACAGTATTCCTGGAAGCAAGCTAAGGACAAGGACGTTCGGAGATTCGTGCAGTTGTCAGAGCTAAAGGAGGGAGGGTAAGCAGGCGTAGAGAATAAAAGAGGGAATTAAAAAGTGAAGGAAGACCAGTGCAAACTGTGAGGAGAGAAGTCTCTCACAAGAGCTACAATCACCTACACCAACTTAAGCAGCATGGCCCAGTGGAAAGAACACGGGCTTGGGAGTCAGAGGTCATGGATTTGAATCCCAGCTCTGCCACTTCTCAGCTGTGTGACTTTGGGCAAGTCACTTAACTTCTCTGAGCCTCAGTTACATCATCTGTAAAATGGGGATTAAGACTGTGAGCCCCAAGTGGGACAAGCTGATCACCTTGTATCCCTTCAGTGCTTAGAACAGTGCTTTGCACACAGTAAGTGCTTAACAAATGTCATTATTATTATTATTGTACAAATCTCAGCTGAGATTTTTTATTCTCCAGTCCAAATTCCTGGAATGAATGATAGGTGCAGACACTAACAACTCTGAATCCCACATCAATCTCTCCACCTCAGTTCAAAAGAAAGAATTGACGGATAAGAGGAACTAGAAGTAGACACCAGCAAGCCACGTTGTTCTAAAGGGCACTTAGACTGCCCTAGAGAATGTTGATAAGGAGTGAAGCTTTTGGTTGATCTGGTTCCTATCAGCATTGTTCATCTCTGATGACCCCTCCAGAAGTCAGCAGAGTATCAGGTGTGATGCATCAAGGACCAGTGGAATAGTTAGGGCTGAGTGTGAGAAGTGGATGAACTGACAGTGAAAGTTGACTTATAATGCTTTCTTCCCTCTCATACTTACTCTTCACAAAAATGTTCTCTTTGTGTCTCTCCCGGAAATGTAACAGGCCAATGAGTAGTCAGAATTTCCTGATTGATAATCATTTAAATTTGAAATCGATCATTTTTTTTCCATCTATTTTGTTTTTTTTCACAGATCCATATCATTATTCTATTAACCTTCTCCTCAAAACGCTAGAGTTCTTCCTAGTTTTGAATTGATCCATACTATTGACCTCAGGGTCATCTCTGAATCCCAAACAGAAACTCCTTACCATTGGCTTAAAGGCATTCATTGAGCTATATTTTCATCCCTTACTTTGTTGATCTCCTACCACAACCCACCCCACACACTCCATTTCACACATACCAACCTTCTCAGTGTAACTTCATCCTTTTTATCCCACCCACCTCCTCCCGCTGGCCTGGGACACCCATTCCCTTTATATCCAACAGACCACTGCTCTCTCCACCTTTGAAGCCCCACTAAAACAGCATCTCTTCTAAGAAACCTTCTTTGACTAAACCCTCATTTCCCCTCTTTGCCCTCCCTTCTGAATTGCCTATGAACTTAGATCTGAACCCCACAATAGGTTGATATTCCACCTCTCCCCTCAACACTCATGCACACATCAATCGTATTTATATTTGCATATAAAAAATTCATGCACATGCAAAAATAAATAATATCTCCATCCTGTGACACTGTCTTTTGTTATGGAAATCAGGTTGTGAGTAAAGCACAACGTATTGTTTATAGCAATTCAGCATAAACATTTCTGAATTGAAACGTGATTTTGGAGTAGCTCTAAAATTGTATTCAGATAGCATGATACGTTTTAATGAATGGCTAACTAAAATAAGAAATTATATGGACAAAAACAAGACACATAAAGACACATATAAAGACACATCTGTATATTCTTCCTTTTCTCCTATCTGTAATTGTTCTAATGTCTGTTCATCCAAACACTTAGTACAGTGCTCTGCACACAGTTAGTAGTCTATGAACAGCAGTAATACATCTTTTCCCCTAAAAGGAAAAATGTAGAATATGTAGGTAGGTGACCTCATTGTGCCGTCAATCCTGGTAACATGGAGAATGCAGGAAGAAGAAAGCATTTTATTTCCCCCTTTCCTCTATATTTCATATTATTTCCAAATATGAAAGAAAGGATAGAATTCAAACTTTTTCCAAATATATAATCAAGCTCTGAAAGGTCTAGCAAGTGAGCAGTCAAACTTCATAGGCAATTTATATTGGGTTAGGTTCCAGCAAAGTTGCATAAAGGGCAATATTAATAATAATTGTGGTATTTGTTAAGCATTTACAATCTATTAAGTACTGGGATAGGAACAAGAAAATCAGGTCAGAGAGTCTCTGGTCCTCGTGTGGTTCACCATCCAACTAGGAGGGTGAACAGGTATTGAGTCCCCATTTTACAGATGAGGAAACTGAAGCACATAAGTGAATTACCCAAAGCCAAATTCCAAGAAAGGCTTAAAGGCAGAATTAGAAGCCAGGTCCGTGCTTTTTTCAGAAAGACTACACGGCCGTGAGAAGGGAAGAGGCTGTTCTCTGTCTTTCTTGGATATTCTCCCCTCCGGCAAGTCATTCATTCATTCACTGGCATTTATTGAGCCCGTCGTGTGTGCAAAACACTGTACTAAGCACTTGGGAGAGTACAACATGACAATAAACAGACATATTCCAAGTCTTCATCTGGAGAGAATATTATTTTGGTGGTTTAGTATGACAGTCTTAGTCTCTCCCCTTTTCAGTTTCTCTTGTCCCTGATTTCTCATTACCACCCTCCCTTCTATCTGGTGGTCCCTCCTGCATCAAATACAATGAACAACATTTCTACTCCTTCCCCTCCCACCTCATCAAACCCCTCTGAAGTTACATTGATTCATTCATTCAATCGTATTTATTGAGTGCTTACTGTGTGCAAAGCACTGTACTAAGCCCTTGGGAAGTACAAGTTGGCAACATATAGAGACGGTCCCTACCCAACAGCGGGCTCACAGTCTAGAAGGGGGAGACAGAGAACAAAACAAACCACAGTAACAAAATAAAATAAATAGAATAAATATGTACAAATAAAATAAATAGAGTAATAAATACGTACAAACATATATACATCACTTCTAGCAGTCCTTACCAGGTAACACCTAATCAGTGGAATTAGAGCCCTTACTGTGTGCATAATACTGGATACCAAGCCTTCAGGAAAGTCCAATAAAATGGAGTTGGTAGACAGGATCCCTACCACTTGTAGCAGTGCGGCTCAGTGGAAAGAGCACGGGCTTGGGAGTCAGAGGTCATGGGTTCTAATCCCAGCTCTGCCACTTATCGGCTGTGTGACTTTGGGCAAGTCACTTAGCTTCTCTATGCCTGTTATCTCATCTGTAAAATGGGGATTAAGACTGTGAGCCCCCCCGTGGGACAATCTGCTCACCTTGCAACCTCCCCAGTGCTCAGAACAGTGCTTTGCACATAGTAAGCACTTAACAAATACCATCATCATCATTATCATTATTATTACCTTTGGAGCAGACTTGACTCAGCTCCCTCTTGCAAGAAACTTCTACTGTGCTGTCTTGTCTGAAACTGCGTATTATGTCTTCTATCT
Organism: Tachyglossus aculeatus; assembly: GCF_015852505.1. Lineage (NCBI taxonomy): Eukaryota > Metazoa > Chordata > Mammalia > Monotremata > Tachyglossidae > Tachyglossus > Tachyglossus aculeatus. Next base: position 45,782,030 of record NC_052066.1, read on the forward strand.
CACTGCTGATTTCTCACTAACATTCACCCTCTGTCTTTCCCCTTCCAATACAGCCAGCCCTCATCTCCACTTCTCCCACACCCTTCTGTGTCACTCTTGTCCTTAGATTTGCAATCTTTATTCACCCCACTCTCAGTATATATGTATGTATCCATAATTTATTTCATCATCATCATCATCATCAATCATATTTATTGAGCGCTTACTATATGCAGAGCACTGTACTAAGTGCTGGGGAAGTACAAATTGGCAACATATAGAAACAGTCCCTACCCAACAGTGGGCTCACAGTCTAAAAGGGGGAGACAGAGAACAAAACCAAACATACTAACAAAATAAAATAAATAGAATAGCTATGTACAAGTAAAATAAATAAATAAATGAATAAGTAGAGTAATAAATATGTACAAACATATATACATATATACAGGTGCTGTGGGGAAGGGAAGGAGGTAAGATGGGGGGGATGGAGAGGAGGACGAGGGGGAGAGGAAGGAAGGGGCTCAGTCTGGGAAGGTCTCAGATTCAATGTCTGTCTCCCCACTAGACTGTAAGCACTTTTTGGACAGGGAATGTGTCTATCAGCTGTTACATCGTATTCTGCCAAGCACTTAGCAGAGTGCTTTGCACACAGTAAGGGCTCAATATTACTGACTGGGTAGGAAGCATTGTTTGAAATAGGTCGGGGGAGTAGAGAAGGGTGACTGTGAGATATCGATAACCTTTAAGACGATTCTGCAGAATACAAATCTTAGAAATCACCTCCCCCCCACAGCACCCCGGAGTTGTGATATAAATGTATCCAGCCATCAAGATGTGTAAGGAAAAATAATAAAGTCTTAAGAGCATCTGCGTGAACTGAAGATTCCCAATTAGCAATCATCCTGTACCCTGCAACGATGTACTTGGATGGTGGAAGTCTTAGAGATTTTTCCACTAATACCTGATCAGAGATTAACTGGGCTGTTCCTTACCTGTAGCAGGGGGCTGACTAGTGCTGGCATTTCCCTGGTGAACCCACTGAGAAAAGAGAGGCTGATCAAGATCACCAGTTGTCCAAAAGCATCCCTTGCACTGAGTCTGCTGTTAATTCAGGTAGCTCTAGGGGGAGGTGAATATTCTATGCTACCCATTTCCTCCAGGGATCTGATCACCTCGAAAAATCATGACTCATATAGAGCCTGGATCTGGAGAAATGCAATCTATTTATTGCCCCATTGCAAATCTGGCTTTTGTAGATATTTGTTTTTTATAGAGTGATTATTGGGTGCTATACCTTACACTAGGTTTTCCTACAGCATTTTCCTATTCGTTGGATATTACGTAAGATGTTTGGCATTCCCATTTCTTATGAATGCAAAAAATTAAAGCACAGTATACATGAACTTGGAGAAATTTCCCTGCTAATAAGCTGGCAGGAATGGAGGCTGCTGTGCTTATTTGGAATTCAAATTGACTACCTTCTTCAGATAAAGGCAATGGAAACTCACCTCTCTGAACTGAGAGAGAAGTTTAAATGGATTTATTCATTTAACCTTTGTTGGCAATTCTAACTTAACATGGTCTTTTTCACACAATTTTGTCATATAATTCTAAGCTACAGCAACAATAATAATAATGATGGCATTTGTTAAGTGCTTAGTATGTGCTAAGCACTGTTTTAAGCACTGGGGGGGGATACAAGGTAATGAGGTTGTCCCACATGGGGCTCACAGCCTTAATCCCCATTTTATAGATGAGGTAACTGAGGCCCAGAGAAGTGAAGTGACTTGCCCAAAGTCATACAGCAGACAAGCGGCGGAGTCGGGATTAGAACCCATGACCTCTGACTCCCAAGCCCGTGCTCTTTCCACTGAACCACGCTGCTTCTCAACTTCAAGTAATGTCATAAATACCACGATGTTGTACTCCCAGGTGCTTAGTGCGGTGTTTTGGACAGAGTAAGCACTCAGAAAATACAACTGATTATATAGGCCCAACTCTTCTCCATTCCATTACCCCTGGCTTGGGTTTACACAACATTTCACTATTAATACAGGAGTGTCCTTGTTGGGATCCTTGCAATCAGACTCTTCTCCCTCAAAACCACCATAAAAAAGAATGTTCTTCTTCTAGTCCTTCTGACTATGCTCTCACCATCTTGGAAACCTACAGTGAACCCTGGTTATTCCTCATAATTAATTGTGACATTCATTAAGCTCTCACTCTGTGCCAAGCACTGTACCAAGTATAGGGATAGCTACAAGTTATTCAGATCTGACATTCCCTGACATGAATGGGGATCATAGTTTAAAGAAGAGAAATAGAGTAAAGGTATACAATTCCCATTTTACAGATGAGAAAAATTGAGGCACAGATAAGTTAAGTGACTGCATTAGGTCACAGAGAAAGTTAGTGGCAGAGCTGGGATTAGAACCCTACCTCTCACATGAAATGTAAGACATTTTATATTAGATTCCTATCAACAACCTTCCTTTTACGTAACTGTCATCTTCTCAGACTTTTTTTTAACACCGTATTGGTAAAGCAGTTATGTGCTGGGCATTGTAAGTACTGGGGTAAATAATAATAATAGTAATAATAAAAAGAAGAATGATGGTATTTGTCACATATTCACTAATTTACTACATGCCAAATACTGTTCTAGCACTGGGGTAGATACAAGTTAATCAGGTTGTCCCATGTGGGGCTCACAGTCTTAATCCCCATTTTACAGATGAGGAACTGAGGTACTGAGAAGTTAAGTGAGTTGCCCAACATCACACAGCAGACATATGGTAGGGCTCGGATTAGAACCTATGACCTTCTGAGTCCCAGGTCTATACTCTATCCAATGTGCCATGCTGCTTCACCAAAGTATTACCCTTCCCTTTAAAAAAAATCACTGAAATCCTTTTTTTCCAAGTCTCCCCTTGTTAACCATGCCTGTTTATGGGCCCTCTGACCATTCCAGCTCTTATTCACAGAGCTCAGAACAACATTATTCTTCACATAGTAGATTCTCAATAAATACTACTGCCTGGCTTACCTCGCCCCAAAAATAGAGCTTCAAAAATTCCTCTGACTAGTAAGCAACAATATTGAAACACCGATCCCCATTCCACCTGCATTTCTGAAATTGGAACTGCTCACCCTCCCAAAGAAGTATGTGTCTACAGAGGTGAGTTATCTTAATTTTGGGGGTTTTTTGTTCTGTTTTTTTTTTTTTAATTTCCCTGGATGTTATTCAGGGCTTAGAATAGTGCTTGGCACATAGTAAGCACTGAACAAATACCATCGTCATCAATATTATCATTATTATTATTTTTACTTAGGTTGACTTTTAGACTGTGAGCCCACTGTTGGGTAGGGACTGTCTCTATATGTTGCCAATTTGTACTTCCCAAGCGCTTAGTACAGTGCTCTACACATAGTAAGCGCTCTATAAATACGATTGATGATGATGATGATGACTGGTCTCAATTTACAGAAAAAGCTGAAAATAACAAACTTTTCAATATTGATCATGAGCCAGATGCATCAAAAGGCTTCAACTGACTGCTGTCTTCCACCTTGTAATTTTGAATTTGGGATTGCTTGTTTCAAAATTATTCAGTAGATGCCTACTCATTTTAATCTTATGAAAGGGATGAATAGAATTAAATGACATTAATTGAATACTACACAAAACACAGGAGAAGGTATTCATTCATTCATTCATTCAATCATACTTATTGAGCGCTTACTGTGTGCAGAGCACTGTATGTACTAAGCACTTGGGAAGTATAAGTTGGCAACATATAGAGATGGTCCCTCCCCAACAGTGGGTTCACAGGCTAGAAGGGGGAGACAGACTACAAAAACAAAACATATTAACAAAATAAAATGAATAGAATAAATATGTACAAGTAAAATAAATAGAGTAATAAATATGTACAAACATATATACATATATACAGGTGCTGTGGGGAAGGGAAGGAGGTAAGATGGGGGGATGGAGAGGGGGACGAGGAGGAGAGGAAGGAGGGGGCTCAGCCTGGGAAGGCCTCCTGGAGGAGGTGAGCTCTCAGTAGGAAAAATATGGAACGCTTCACGAGTTTGCGTGTCATGCTTGCACAGGGGCCATGCTAATCTTCTCTGTATCGTTCCAATTTTAGTATATGTGTTGCCGCTCAAAGACTCAGCTCCACTGGCTGAGAATTTACATGAGTGGAGATGGAGCTCAGTGGAAGAAAATAAAAGCAACTATCTTATAAATCTTTATGGCACACATGAGGAAAATTCCCAAAAATCACTGTTTTGCTAACAAGAATTTTCTTCATTGTGCTTTTGAAACAATTCTATAAATGTCAACATGCTTTATACTAATTCTTCATATACAACCCATTAATTTTATAGACCTTTAAATCACCTGATTTTGTTATTCCTATGCTTTTGAACAGGAAGGAAAAGGTTCCTTGATGTACCCTTTGTATATTGCTCTAGTAGCTTCTGTTATACAGGATTTTTTGATTTAATGAAGAATAACCTGGTGGACAGTAGCTACATAAGGCCCACCTTAGATTTCTGGGTAATCAGGCACACTATGTCCCCAACTGGGGCAGTAATGCCATTTTACTCTCTGTACCTCATCCTATGCACAACTGACTCCTTACCCATCATCATCATCATCAATCGTACCCACGTCCCTTTAACCTGGAACTCCCTTATCCCTCATATCTGACAGTCCACCACTCTCCCTTTCTTCAAAGCCCTCCTAAAAATAAAAAAAATCACCTCTAAAAGGTCATTCCTGAGTAACCACTCGTTTTCCCAACCTATTCTCCCTTCTTTCCTCATTGTTTACGCACTTGGTTCTGTGTCCCTTAAGCACTTGATATTCACCCCACCCCCAAAGTACTTGTTAAATATTCTTTCTCTCTGCCATTCCATCTAAATATCCTCCTCTAGACCATACGGTGTTTGTGGGCAGGGACTGTGTCTACCAACTCTACTCAATTTTCCCCCAAGTGTTTAAGTACGTTCCTCAACAGATATCATTGGTTACACGGCTGTGAAACCTGGACTTATTATAGAAGACGTTCCAAGTTTTTCGAGCAGTTGCACTATCAACAGGACACACTCATTCTTAAAAGATGGGAAAGATTGTTAGCAATGTAACCCAGGGACACATTCAGCTCAGCAGCACTGAAGCAATGCTCACAGTCACATGTACTTGTAATGGATACAAGTTGTTTTATGACAAACTCTAGAGGGTAAACCCTATTTCATAGGCTTCATGAGATTGTAGCTCTGCCCTCTTCTCTGCCTGGCAGCATTATTTCTCCATACTTACTGACTCACCATTTGACACCCTCTTAAATTCCATCCCCATTTCTCTCCCAAATCTTGTTCCTAATAACCTGGTCACATACTTTCTTGATAAAATTAAAGTCATCAGGTATGATCTCCCAAACATCTCCCCTGTTCCTCCCCAGTTCTCCCCTCCTTCTCTTCCATCTTTCCCAGAACTATCTCAAGGAGATCTGTGTCTCCTCTCTTCTACCCACTCCACCTGTGCCTCCAAGCCCATCCCTTCTCACTTTATCAGAAAACACTCGTCCTCCTCCCTAACTGCCATCTTTAGCCATTCATTCATTCATTCAGTCAGTCGTATTTATTGAGCGCTTACTTAGTGCAGAGCACTGTACTAAGCGCTTGGGAAGTACAGGTTGACATTCATTGTCCAATGGCTTCTACCGCACTGATTTCAAACATACTCGTGTATCTTATATCTTAAAAGTAAAATTTAAAAAACACACTTGAACCCATGGCTCCCTCCAGTTATCCCATATCCCTCTCCAAACTCCCTCACTGAGTTGTCCTCACCTGCTGCCTCTACATCTCTCCTTGACCCTCCAGTCTGGTTTCCACCCTCTTGACTCGATGGAAACCACCCTCTTAGAGGTCACCAATGAACTTCTGACACATCCAACACCATCTACTCCATCGAATCCTCCCTGATGATTCAACAAACTTGAGCACTGTGGACCAACCCTTTCTCCTGGAAACATTTTGCAACCTTGGCTTCACTGACACTGTCTTTGCCTGGTTCACCTGCTATCTCTCTGGCTGCTCATTCTGTCATTTTTTTTTTTCATTCCATGGTATTTCTTAAGTGCTTACTATGTTCCAGGCCCTATACTAAGCACTGTGGTAAATACAGATTGGAGCCTCTATCACAGACTCCTCCTATGCCTCTGACCCCCTTTTTAAGGGAGTCCTACAAGGCTGGGTCCCCTTGTATTTTCTAACTACACCCATATTCTTGGAGAACTCATTCACTCCCATGGCTTCAACAATCATGTCTATGCATATGATTCCCAAAGGTACAACTCCAGCCATGATCTTTCTCCTCTGGAGTTTCAAATTTCCTTCTTCCTTTAAAACATCTGTACTTGGATGTCCCACTAGCACCTCAAATTTAACATGTCCAAAGCAGAACTCCTCATCTTCCCACCCAAATGCTCCCCTCCCCATCACTATAGACAGCACTATGATCCTACCTGTCTCTCAAGTCTGTAAATTTGGCATTATCCTCTACCTATTGCTCTCAAATAACCCATATATTCATTCTGTCACCCACTTCTGTCAGTTCTACCTCCTCAATATTGCTAAAAATCAGCCCTTACCTGTCCACCCAAATTGCTACCACATTAATCCTCCTTTCCTCCTCCCCATCCCCTCCGCCCTACCTCCTTCCCCTCCCCACAGCACCTGTATATATGTTTGTACAGATTTATTACTCTTTTCATTTTTCTTATACATATTTACTATTCTATTTATTTTGTTAATGATATGCATCTAGCTTTATTTCTATTTATTCTGATGACACCTGTCCACATGTTTTGTTTTGTTGTCTGTCTCCCCCTTTTAGACTGTGAGCCCATTGTTGGGTAGGGACTGTCTCTATATGTTGCCAACTTGTACTTCCCAAGCGCTTAGTACAGTGCTCTTCACATAGTAAGTGCTCAATAAATACGATTGAATGAATGAATGAATAATCCAAGCACTTCATATCTCCTTTGGATTACTGCGTCAGCATCCTCGCTGATTTCCCTGGCTCCTATCTCTCCCCACTGCAGTCCATACTTCACTCCGCTGCCCAGAGGGGGAAAGGCATGAATGAAAATAATTTACAGATATATACATATGTGCTCTGGAGCTGAGGGTTCAGTAAATAAAGGGTGCAAACCAAAGTCCATGTTTCCCAACTCCTCAAGAATCCTCAGTGGTCGCCCATCCACTTCCACAAACAAACCCCTTACAGTTGGATTTAAAGCACTAAATTACCTTGAACCCTCCCATGTTACCTCTCTGATTTCCTACTACAAGCCGGATGGCACGCATAGCTAGTCTAATGCTATTCATTCATCCATTCATTCATTCACTCAATCATATTTATCGAGCACTTAATGTGTGCAGAGCACTGAACCAAACGCTTGGAAAATACAATTCAGCAATAAATATTAACCTACTAACTGTACCTCTATCTTGCTGCCGACCCTTTAGCCACATCCTGCCACTGGCTTAGAACTTCCTCCCTCCTTATAACCAACCTATGGTCAATCTCCACACATTCAAAACATTATTGAAATCATGTCTCCTCCAAGTGACCTTCCCTAAGTTCTCATTTGCTTTTCTCCTACTCCTTTCTGCATCCCCCTCTCACTTAGGTCTGGGAGCCCAGATGCCCAGACTGAGCCCCCTTTTTCCTCTCCTCCTCCCCATCCCCCCTGCCAAACCTCCTTCCCCTCCCCACAGCACCTGTACATATGTTTGTACAGATTTATTACTCTATTTATTTTACTTGTACATATTTACTTTTCTATTTAGTTTGTTAATGATGTGAATCTAGCTTTATTTCTATTTATTCTGATGACTTGATACCTGTCCAGATGTTTTGTTTTGTTGTCTGTCTCCCCCTTCTAGAGTGCTATCAATGTAACCCAGGGACACAGTCAGCTCAGCATCACTGAAGCAATGCTCACAGTCACATGTACTTGTAATGGATACAAGTTGTTTTATGACAAACTATAGAGAGTAATCCCTATTTCATAGGCTTCATGAGATTTCATAGGGACTGTCTCTTTATGTTGTCAACTTGTACTTCCCAAGCGCTTAGTACAGTGCTCTGCACACAGTAAGCACTCAATAAAAATGATTGAATGAGTGAATGAATGAATCTGGACTCTTTATTCACCCCACTCTCAGCTCTAGAGAATTTATGTATATATCTGTAAATTATTCACATTCATGCCTATCACCCCTTCTGGACAGCAGAGTGAAGTATGGACTGGAATTGGGACAGATAGGAGGCATGGAGTTTAGGGTGGAAGATGATGCAGTCAATGTTGTGGACTTGTAAGGGAGATGAGAGGAAGAACTCATTAAAGTAACTTAGAATGAGCTGCCAGGGAGACACTTTGTCCCAACCCCTTTCATTTCTCCATGATCAGGATTCAAATCTTCATGTATAGGAAAAGGAAGACTGTCTCTCCTTGTTAATAAGAAATGGACTGAAAAAATGTTGCCTTGTGGTATTGATTGGGAGAATAGGGTGAGCCAGTATGTTTATTTCAACAATTACAGCCATGTGTAGAAGTAGCAGAAAACCAAATTTCATTATGGTGCCTTTCGGCTAAGATTTAGAAATATCACTATTTCAAGGTCAATTAGAAAAACACTGGAGGTGAGTCATTAGGACTTAAGCCTCTAACGAAGACAGCAAGGTAAGTAGGTTTTCTAATTTGAAAGTTTTTTAAAAAGTAGTATGAACAGTAAGTGTGATTATTTACTCTCTGAGCTTTGGGCTAAGTTTTCAACAGATTTAGTAGATTCTTGGAAAAGGTTCATGTGTGTTTCAAATCCCATAATAACTATATTTAAGAACTTATACAAAGAGAATACATCCAAGCAAGTCTCTTCATGCTGATATTTGTCTGAGAGACAAAACCTTTCTTTAATATAGCACTCTTTTCACAATTAAGTTACCGTAAAAATATTTCTCATCTTTCAGTCATAAGTAAGTTTGACTATATTTTCATCTTACTCTAGCACTGATTTTTGCCTGGCAGAACAGACATCATAAATTCGGTTGGTTTTTAAAGATTGCATTATTAGTCAAATATTAAAGAAAGAAACAAGATTGTTTCAGGGGGTATACATAGATTAAACCCAAATTTTGTATAGACTATAAATGGACAAGTCAGTGTTTGTTTATAGGGAGATAAAAAGATAAAGTTATTCTGATTCCATCTTTTAAAATACGGATTTGTGTAAATAAAGTGTCAGCACAGAATGTTTAACAGTTATAAATTGAGTGTTGTGTCACAGGTTGACTTTATTTTCATTTATACTGGTGTTAGTTAAATGAGTATAACTGCTGTGCTTGGGAAAATCAGCCCCAGATTTGAACCTAGATTATGATATTTACATAACCTATTTATACATCATGGGATGATACATGGAAAAGACCTGAGGCACATTGAAACACCTTATGAATTTTGTGGGGGGGGATTATACTGGCAGTTGGCTTGATAATTCTCTCTCTCCTTATATGCATGCTTACACATGTGAGTTGCATATGTAGCTGTTCATATTTGAAGAGGGCACTACCGATAGACACAGGCTATCCCAGTGTGCGAATGTCTGAGAATTTTGAGGTAGTAATGTCAGCCTACAAGGGTTTTAGAAGGCCTATTAGGGACCTAATACTCACACCAAATGGAGAAGGGCTAGATAAAGTGTCCTAAACATTCCCTGACCTCTGGCATTCACATTAGAAAGCACCTATAGATCTCAGCTTTGACTGGGTTTAGGAAGAAATGTGTCACGAGAAAAAGTTCACCTGGGCCAGAGGGACTGTGGTTCAATATTTCTTCCCATAAGTGCAAAGGGCTTCATTCCTTGCAATGACCAGAGCAAGTGATTACGCCCTTCCAAGTTTTCATTTACCACCCAGACGGGCTAGAAATTAGGCAGACTGGATTCTATTATCTTTAAAATAAATAAGCGTCCCACAGAGTTCTGTTCCAAATTACTTATGTTTCAAAGTAATTTAGTAGTCTCCGTCTAGAATGGACCTGAAGAAAGAAAGATTCTAAAACACTCTAGATAAATACTGACATTGTGATGAGTCTAACAAGCTGATTGTCATGGTCATTTTCAACACATCTCTGGGCAGTGATGTAGAAATAGAAGAAAATAATCACTGGGCCTCAGTGCTTTGGAAAGGAGACTAGAAGTGAGATATTTGAGGTACATTTGAGAGATAGACAGGGACACTTTAGTATGGCATGAGAGTTCTGTCATGTACTGTACTGGGATGGATGGATACAAGCCAATTGGGTTGGACTCAGTAACTGTCCCGCAGGGGGCTCACAGCCTTAATCCCCATTTGACAGATGGGGTAACTGAGGCACAGAGAAGTGAAGTGACTTACCCAAGGTCACACAGCACACAGTTAGATCCAAGGTTCTCCTGACACCCAGGTCTGGGTTGTATCCACTAGGCCATGCTACTTAGTTATAATGTTTATTAAGTATGTATGCAAAGTACTGAACTAAGAGCTGGGGAAAAAACACACATGAGGGAATTAGACTCAATCTCTGTCCTTTGAGGGCCTCACCATCTCAAAAGAAATACAGAACAGGTGCAGCTAGTGGTAAGATGATGAAACTGAGGAGATCCATAGTTACACAGAACAAAGCCATGGATTTCAAGTCACCCTGAGGAATTCGTATGGTGACATACCCTCTGACAAAATGCTACAAAAGTGTGTAGATCATTGCACCTTATCACCACAGGCCGAGAGACTTAAAAAGGAGACGGTAAAATCACTTCAGTGATCACTTTAATAGGACTTCATAACAACAAGGCTAAATTCTTACAGAGCATCGTTAAATTTATCAATATGGGGGTGACATCACATTTTTCCTAACTCTTAACAATATCATCTCTGCAGAAACAGCAAGGAGGAATAGTAAAGTTTCCAGAGGTGATGGTATTCCTGATCTATACAAGCAGAGAAAGGGTGGAGTTCCCATATGTATTTATGGAGTCTTCTTCAAGACAGGAAAATGCAAAGGCCGCCTGCAGACATATTTCTGAAATTTCATTAATATCCATTGTTAGCAAGATCTTAGCTGGAGTTTCTGAATTAGTTATTGAAGAGTATTGTTCCCCAGATCACCATGTAGTTTTAATCTATAATGGGGCATAGCTTTCTTTCTATTTATTTTGATGACTTGACACCAGTCCACATGTTTTGTTTGGTTGTCTGTCTCCCGTTTCTAGACTGTGTGCCCGTTGTTGGGTAGAGACCGTCTCTATATGTTGCCAACTTGTACTTCCCAAGCGCTTAGTACAGTGTTCTGCACACAGTAAGCGCTCAACGAATACGATTGAATGAATGAATGAATGAATAGCGGTCAAACTCTTTGCTTCACCTCCGATATGAGAAGATTGCTTTACTGGGCTCAAAACTCACACAAAGGCAATTGATACCAATCCATAATTGTGAGTCTATGCACTAGTACATGTGAGCCATGTACTAAATGCTTGGGAGAGTACAATAGAATTGTTAAACATTATCTCTGCTCTCACTGACCTTATCAGTCAGTGAGATGACTGATAAGCGAGAGTCTATCAGGTGATGGAGACTATTCTACAGATAAGTTGAGGTAATAGAGCATAAAGACTTAATAATAATAATAATAATAATAATAATAATGGCATTTATTAAGCACTTACTATGTGCAAAGGTTACAAGGTGATCAGGTTGTCCCACGGGGGGCTCATAGCCTTCGTCCCCATTTTACAGATGAGGTCACTGAGGCACAGAGAAGTTAAGTGACTTGCCCAAAGTCACACAGCTGACAAATGGTGGAGCTGAGATTTGAACCTCTGACCTCTGACTCCAAAGACTGGGCTCTTTCCACTGAGCCATGCTGCTTCTCCACGCTGCTATATGTATGGGCTACTGGGAGGTAACCAGGTGATGCTGAAGTAGTCCCTCGTGGACTTAGGAAAATGAGAGACTGTAGCCTCTGTTGTATGTATATATGTATATTCATATAGATATAGCTGCACGTGAGTATTAGAATTGCAACATTTTCCCCAATCGTCTATGTTGGGAAAGCAGGTTGTGGGATACCATTTTGAGACCATAATCTCATGGGCAGGGAATATGTCTGTTTATTGTTATATTTTTCTCTCCCTAGTGCTTCGTACAGTGTTTCACACACAGTAAGCACTCAATATGATTTAATGAATGAGTCTTGTTGTACCACTTACAAATCAAGAGGATAATCTTGAATCAGACTACAAGCCCAAAACTACTAACACAACAGAAGGATGATACATGAATTTGTCAGCCACCAAAGTGCAATTTACTGACATTTAGCTCCAAGACCAAACAATGGTATTTACCGATTGTAGAGAACTGTGTCCAGAGCTTGGGGGAACACAATAGCATTGATAGACTTGATCCCTGCACCCAAGGTCCTTACAATCTAGTTGGGGAGAGGACACTAAAAACAGATAAAACTATACATACAGGGAAGCAACAAAAGTGTTGTGGCTCAAAGCACTTAGCATAGGGACCCAAGTGACTAGGTAATGCAGAAGAGAGGGAGATCAGGGTGAGGAGGTGGTCAGAAGAAATATAATATTAATAGGGTCTTGAAGTTGGGGAGTCTATCAGATATGAAAGAGGATGGGGTGGGATTTCCAGGCTGGAGGAAGTGAACAAAGGGTTGATGGTGAGACAGAGGAGATTGAGGCTCAGTAAGTAGCTTGGTTTTAGAAGAGTGAAGGGTGCAGGGTAGGTGTGAAAGTAAGGTAGGAAAGGGAGACCTAACTGAGTGCCTTAAACCCAATGGGAAGGAATTTGATGTGGATATTTTCAACTAGATTTGATGTGGCATTGAACGAGAAACTCGGGGAGGTTTTGGGGGGATGGGAGATATAAATGATTAATATTTTAGAGAAGTGATCTGGGCAGCAGGTCAAGTATGGATGGACTGGAGAGGGGAGAGACTGGAGACAGGGAAGTCAATGAGGAGCCTGATGTAATAGTAGAGTCAGTATATAACAAAGTACTTGGCTCACACCCAAGGATACCAATTTGAAGGTTTTCATCACAGTCTGCTTTCAAAGTAACACATTGCTCAATATTGCAGGTGTAGACAACTAAGTAGAACTCTGAATTAGAGAGGCTGTGTAGCCTTTGAGATACTGACGGACAAAATGTGATTACAAGAACAATAGAGGGTTCAATCTTCTTTATAAAGTGAGGCCTACACTTACTGCAGATGCCACATAAGACTTCTAGAGCAGTTTCCTATTCATGACTTTCATTCATACATTCAATTAATCATATTTATTGAGTGCTTACTGTGTGCACAGCACTGTACTAAGCTCTAGGAAAGAAAAATTCAGCAACAGATAGAGACAATCCCTAGGGAGTGTCTCTATATATTGCCAACTTTTACTTCCCAAGCACTTAGTACAGTGCTCTGCACACAGTAAGTGCTCAATAAATACGATTGAATGAATCCCTACCCAACAATGGGCTCACAGTCTAGAAGGGGGGAGACAGACAACAAAACAAAACAAGTAGATGGTGTCAGTACCATCGAATAAATAGAATTATAGCTATATATACATCATTAATAAAATAAATAGAGTAATCAACATGTACAAATATACACAAGAGCTGTAGGGAGGGAATGGGGGTAGGGCAGAGGAAGGGAGTGGCGGTGATGGGGAGGGGAGGAGGAGCAGAGGAAAGAGGGGGCTCTGTCTGGGAAGGCCTCCTGGAGGAGGTGAGCTCTCAGTAGGGCTTTGAAGGCAGGAAGAGAGCTAGTTTGGTGGATGTGTCGGGGGAGGGCATGCCAGGCCAGAGGAAGGATGTGGGCCAGGGATCAACGGCGGGACAGGCGAGAACGAGGCACAGTGAGGAGGTTAGCGTCAGAGGAGAGGAGGGTGTGGGCTGGGCTGTAGAAGGAGAGAAGGGGGTGAAGTAGGAAGGGTCAAGGTAATGGAGAACTTTGAAGCCAGTAGCAAGGAGTTTCTGCTTTATGCGAAGGTTGATAGGCAACCATTGGAGATTTTGGAGGAGGGGATTGACATGCCCAGAGCCTTTCTGTAGAAAGAGAATCCGGGCAGCAGAGTGAAGTATAGACTGAAGTGGGGAGAGACAAGAGGATGGGAGATCAGAAAGGAGGCTGATGCGTGCCATATGGCAAGACATGGTCATTAACAATATCTAGGAATAAACTCAATCCACCACTGAAAAAATGCTTATTAGACCACACCTCAAGCAATGGTGCAGAGTACAGTATAGTAGACGTGAAGCCTGCCCTCAAGGATCTTTCGGAGGAAGGTATATGAATAGGTGTTTGAATTATTTTCGACTACAACAAACGGATGCCATTTGTGGATCTTAAGTGGGAAGGTTTGTATTTGAGGCAGTCAGAAATGTTTTAAAGAGACACACTGAAACAAACCCTCCAATAATATTTCATTGCTCTGATCAGTCCAGTCATATAATAGTATTTACTCTGTCTTTGCTGAGTATTGTATAATAGAGTTATTAAGCATGATACCTGGCCTCAGGTAACTTACAATCTGGCAAGGGAGGCAGTAAAATACATTACAAGTAGGAGGAAAGAAACAAAATTATGCAAATTCTATAGTAATCATACCTCGCTCTCACCTGTCCCGCCATCGACCCCCGGCCCACGTCATCCCCCGGGCCTGGAATGCCCTCCCTCTACCCATCCGCCAAGCTCGCTCTCTTCCTCCCTTCAAGGCCCTGCTGAGAGCTTACCTCCTCCAAGAGGCCTTCGCAGACTGAGCCCCTTCCTTCCTCTCTCCCTCGTCCCCCTCTCCATCCCCCACATCTTACCTCCTTCCCTTCCCCACAGCACCTGTATATATGTATATATGTTTGTACATATTTATTACTCTATTTATTTATTTATTTATTTTATTTGTACATATCTATCCTATTTATTTTATTTTGTTAGTATGTTTGGTTTTGTTCTCTGTCTCCCCCTTTTAGACTGTGAGCCTACTGTTGGGTAGGGACTGTCTCTATATGTTGCCAATTTGTACTTCCCAAGCGCTTAGTACAGTGTTCTGTACATAGTAAGCGCTCAATAAATACGATTGATGATGATGATGATGATGATTTCTTAAGCACTTACTGCAAGCGGACTACCGTAATAGGGGCTGGGAGAGAATACATAGTTGGGTGAGTATTCGACATTGTGCTTGTTATTCAGGGACTCACAATTTAGGCATATAAGTGGGGAGAAGGGAATGGAGAAAGATATCAGGAAGGTTGAAACATTGAAAACCATGACAAATAGAAAACAACAAAATTAGTAGGGACTTGTGGCTAGAGGGGCAGAATTTCCGGCTCCTCAGGCTCAGCGTTCAGGGCACACCCAGAGTTACCAGTCTTTGGGGGGTTATATGGAGGCCCCATGCCTTGGGTGTACATGGGAGCAGCTTAGCAGTGGGAATCAAGATATAGTCTTTCCTCTAAGTGCAGAATTGCAGATAGCAAGTGTGACAGCAGAAGGGACAAGTTTTCTATGCACTTTATGTGAAAGAACTTGCAGTCAGACATTACTCAGCCTCATTTGCATGTGTAGATAAAGTTTAAGCCAATAATGTCACTTCAAACCCTAAAGGACACTTACTTTCATCTGATTTGTTGAAAGCTTTGAATTTTCGGCTATAACTTCACATTAAAGAGCGTTATAAGAATAGTTAAAATTGAAGGGCTCAGTTCTACTCGTACTCACTTTAATGACGTCTACATGGGAATAAGTAGTACCCAGCTAAGCCTCATGACCAGAGGCAAGGTGAATGAAAACATGCTGATGTCAAAAAATCCTTCTTTATTATTTAGTCCATAGGCTCAGCTCTTCTGATTATCTTCAGTTGATAAAAGGCAACAGATCAGGAAATCTATAGTTGTAGCACTGAAAGATGTGAAGGGCCCTCATTTAATGACTGTACTTTGGAAAATAAAATACCTTTTGGTCCAGTTTAAGCACTTTTCAAAGGAAAATAATTTTCTGTCTTTCAGTCCTCCAGAATAGGTATTTTTTTTTTATTACAAATCAATCATTTGAAAGTTGTGTTTTGTTAAATAAAGAAGTTAAGAGAAAAATAAAGGGGCTTTAGAGGCACGACACACGCAAACAGTAGTAAGATGGCTAGCTAATGTTCATAGGTCTCATAACGAGATTGACAATTCTTCAAAGTACCATGCACTTTTGATCATCTGGTGCTTGAACTGAAACAAGACTTCAATAAAAAACACACTGAAAAAGAAAAAGGAATGAAATTTTAGGGATTTTGGTAGCAAGACTGATAAGTTCAGACAGGAGGAAAACCTCAATATTATATTCAATATATCTTCTAAAATTATAGAGTGTTTACATAGTGAAAGTTTATGTCTAGCTTAAACTGGGAAAATGAAATGCATATGTGTTTTTCTGTACCTCAAGGATAACTCACCTAATGATCAGATTTATAATTTCTACTTTAGACCAAGATCAAATAAAGCTCATTTTTGTATAGAGCCAATATAATGTTAGATTAAAATATATTTAGGAAAACTTAGTAGTACAAATATGTCAACCAATAATAGTGTTTTTTTTACCAGTACTGTGGGATGCAAAGCAGCCTAGAAAGGAATAGAGAAAAATGCCTGAGGTGATCAAGGGGATAGAGGAACATTCATGAAAGGTTACATTAAGAAGGTTTCACAGAAGCCCAGTAGTAGACGATAATTCAAACATAGATTTTCGGGATCATTATCAATGGTATTTATTGATGACCTACTAGGTGCAGAGCACTGTACCATGTTCTTGGGAGAGAAAGAGCACGGGCTTTGGAGTCAGAGGTCATAGGTTCAAATCTCGACTCCGCCAACTGTCAGCTGTGTGACTTTGGGCAAGTCGCTCTCGGCCCCAGTGACCTCATCTGTAAAATGGGGATTAAGACTGTGAGCCCTCCGTGGGACAACCTGATCACCTTGTGACCTCCCCAGAGCTTAGAACAGTGCTTTGCACATAGTAAGCGCTTAACAAATGTCATCATCATTATTATTATTACAGTTCAACAGAGCTGGTAGACATACTGCCAGCCCACAACTTCCCAAGCACTTATTACAGTGCTCTGTGCACAGTAAGCGCTCAATAAATATGATTGAATGAAAGAATGAATTAGTTTACAGCCTAGAGAGGGAGACAGACAATATATATATGGAAGCAGCGTGGCTCAATGGAAAGAGCCCGGGCTTTGGAGTCAGAGGTCATGGGTTCAAATCCCAGCTCCGCTGTGTGACTTTGGGCAAGTCACTTAACTTCTCTGCGCCTCAGTTACCTCATCTGTAAAATGGGGATTAAGACTGTGAGCCCTCAAACTGATTACCTTGTATTCTCCCCAGTGCTTAGAAGTGCTTTGCACATAGTAAGCGCTTAATAAATGTTATCATTATTATTATTATATCAATAATTTACATGACTTACTCCCTTTATTCATCCTCCTCCCAGCCCCACAGCACTTATGCACATGTCTGTAAATTATTTACATTTGTGACTGTTTCCTCCTCTAGACTCTAAACTCTTTGTGGGCAGGGAATATATCTGCTATATTGTACTCTCCGAAGTGCTTCTTACCGTGCTCTGCACACATAAGCCCGATAAATACGATTGGCTGACTGAGTGACTAGCGAAAAGAGCCAAGGTTCAGAGCATATTCCTGATATAATGGAAAAAGCCTGGGTCGGAATAACTGGTTTCTATTCCCCTCTGTCACTGGAATGCAATGTAACTTCAGGTCAATCATTTAATCCATGTAAACCTTAGTATCTCATCTGGAACACAGCACTAATGATACCAGTCCTTTTCCTTATGTCACTGGGATGTTATAGGAGAAATCAGATCATTTTTATGAAAGTATTTTGGAAAACTGTGAAGAAATCTACAATTTTGAAATACCCAATAGCTATGTGCATTTCAAAGGAAAGGACTTTCAAGTGTTAGGTAAGTTGTCTATCCAAATTTCTGATATGCAAGGTATTATTTTATTGTACAAGGCTTAAACACAATAGGTTGGTTTGTACAGAGAAGTTGGGATTGATGTGAGACTAAGATCCTTGAGAGCAGGGAACGCGTCTGCAAATTATTATATTGTACTCTCTCATGAAGTTACAGTGCACTACACAGTAAGTGCTCGATAAATATAATTGGTTGAATTGCAGTTTCCTGAGTGCCTCCTGTTTAGTCTAGACACCTACTTCTGAGGGGTGCTAGCCACCAAGTTCTGCACCTCTTCCCCACAATTTTCTTCTCCTATCTTCTGACCTAGAGAGGTCCAAGGGACTCCCCGAGTTTGTACAAGCTTGCAGGCAGAAAAGGAAAAAGAAGAAATACTCTAAAAGTGTCCCTTTAAGAAGTGATTAGATTGGGTCATGTCCTTAGAAGTGGGAAGCAGCACAGTTAAGTGTGCAAAGTACCATCATGGGAGCCAGCGGACTGGGTTTTAATCCCGGTTCTGCCCTTTGCCTGCCGTGCTACCTTAGGCAAGTCACTTAACTTATCTGTGCCTCAATTTCCTCAACTACAAAATGGAAATTCAATACATTTAGGCTTAGAAGATTGTTTGATACATAGTAAGCACATAGCAACAACAGCAAAAATGGCTCCCAAAGAACTGCTCCTGCATTAAGAACATGGAAGAGTGCAATAGAGCAATAGATAAACATTGTGAAGAAGCATGGCCTAGTGGCAACAGTGGAGTCAGAGGTTGTGGGTTCTAATCCCGGCTCTGCCACTTGTGAGCTGTGTGACCTTGGGCAAGTCACTTAACTTCTCTGTGCCTCAGTTACCTCACCTGTAAAAAGGGGATGAAGAATGTGAGCCCCACGTGGGACAACCTAATTTCCTTGTATCTACCCCAGCACTTAGAACAGTGCTTGACACATAGTAAGCGCTTAATACTAACATTATCATTATTATTATTATTATTATTGTGTTATGCAAGGGATATTTTCATAAGGATCCCATTACAGGTTAAGTGCAATAATCAGCATATTTCTCTTCCAGGACGAGGAGATTCAACTTATATCTTTAAATGGCTGTAGTTATTAACAGCTTGCCTCGCTACAAGCAGGGAATGTGCCTGCTTACTCTGTTACACTACACACTCCTAAGCTCTGAATATAGTGCTCTGCACACAGTAACTGCTCAATGAATGACTGAAGGGCTAAAATAAAGATTCACACATGGACTATGTCTACTAATTCCCATCAGGTTCCTCTATTTCTGGGCCTCCAAAGAGTTTTTAACATGGTGAAAGATTTCAAGTTTCTTCTCAATTCTGCTTTAAAATTTTGAGGCAAAGTGTGGATTTCCCACTTCCACACCCATATGAAGCACCTTGGTAATTCTGCAACCATCAGCTCTCTCTCCCTGCCTTATCTACAACGCAGGTACCTAGGGCTAAATCTCTGATGCTATCATTCATAACCTGGGGCTCTTATCCTGTTTCCTTCATAAAAGCTGAAGCTAGAAGCTGCTGCAGAGTGGTTTCTGTGTAATGCAGAGAATAAACTAAAATCCCTAAAATACTCCTGTGCTCTGCTCTACATAGAGCTCTCACATTTACTCCAGAGAATATTGAAAAACCCTCAGATTGGTAATACACAATGTTACCTTCAATGAAGTCAGTGACACAGTGGAGATACACAGCTAAATTAAGTTTCTGCTGACCCTAAGCATGTAGATTTGAACAAGTACTCACATTCAGAGGTGGAGATGACAGAGCAGAATAAGTGTGAGAAAAAAAGCAACGAGTTCCTCTTTGGATTTGCCTAGCATGGACTGTCTGGAGTTTTTCCAAGATCCCAGTGAACTAATACTCTTCCTCTTAACAGTTCCCATGTACCCAAAGGATTCCAGGAAATTAAGCTCTCAGAAAAGAAAACGGTACTCACTTGCTATGCCTTAAGCCCACTTCAGTCAAAGTTCTCCCAAATAAAGTCCACTATTTTAATCTTGAAAACAAAGGGTACATTTTAAAGGCTTGAGATGGAACTCTCTCTCTCTCTCTCAGCACAATATCACACATCTTCACTTCATCCCTTCAATACTGGAATAACCATGCTGGATTATTTAAAGTAGAAAAGTACAACTTTTTCCTTATAATCGGCTCTCACCCTGGTCTCCTGGATATTCAACACGTTCTATGTCAAATCCTTGTAAGGTGGAGAAATTGAATTTTTTTTGAGAATTGAATTTCTCAAAGCCTGATTTATGCACCTGGGCCCACACTTATCAGCAGCTGATATCTCACCCTCAGGAGATGATAGAGGTTCTGTTCAAGAGAGTGTAGGGGAACAAAAGACTGTCTGGTTCCATTTGTCTACCTCTAAATATACCCCTAGACAGCAGAAATGATGTGGCTTCCCTGTCTCTCTGCCCAAAAGGAGCCTGGCCTTTAGAGTGAAGCATTCCACTATTTTTCTTTAAGTAGTGTTGGGAACAACCGTGAGTCACCCCAGAGCAGAGATGGGAAGCCAGGACTCAGAGAAGCAGAATGGCGCAGTAGATAGACCATGGATCTGGGATTCAGAGTCTCAATCTCCATTTTGCAGATGAGGGAATTGAGGCGCACAGAAGTGAAGTGGTTTGCCCAAGGTCACACAGCAGACAAGTGGCAGAGGAATTAGAACTCAGGTCCTTCTGATTGCCAGTCCCATGCTCTACCCATTCGGCCACGCTGCTCCTGAAGCATGGGAAACCACATCCCATTATTGGTTGGTATGGATTTTGATTCCTATGAAGAAAGATCACAGTTAGATTAGAATCATTCAGGCTTGCTTTTCATCATGTTTTCTTCTCACCAGGTGGTATTTTTTTCTCTAAGCAAACAAACCTCCCACAAATTCAATTTCTCAACCTTACAAGGCTTTGCCATAGAACATGTTGAATACCCAGGAGACCAGGGTGAGAGCTGATTAAAAGGAAAAAGTTATACTTTTCTACTTTAAATAAGCCAGCATGGTTATGACAATATTGAAGTGAAGATGTGAAGATGTGTGATATTGGGCTAAGAGAGAGAGAGAGAGAGAGTTCTATCTCAAGCCTTTAAAATGTACCCCTTGTGTTTAAGGTTAAAATAATGGACTTTATTTGCAGTCTGCACTTACCTTGTTGGATACTTGGCATTACCATATAAATTGGTCGCTTTTTAGAACTTACCCTCAAGATGTAGCAGGGTATAGTAGATAGACTACAGGCCCGGGAATCAGAAGGTCATGGATTCTAATCTCAGTTCCATCACTTCTCTGCTGTGTGACCTTGGGCAAGTCACTGCACTTTTCTCTGACTCAGTTATGCCAGCTGCATAATGGGGATTGAGCCTGTGAGCTCTACGTGGGATAGGGACTGTGTCCAACCTGATTATCTTGTACTGACCCCAGCATTAAGTAGAGTGTGTGGAATACAGTGCTTAACAAATACCATAATTATTATTATCCACTCTGAAAAAAAGTACCAAAAAAACAAGAGAAGGATTTTTAATGAGGCTCTCTGCAGAAAAGAATGAAAATGAATCATTCTCATTTGGAGGGTGTTTTTATCACTGTCAATGAAAATTTTAAAATAATGTAGAGTTTGCTGACTATCTGTTGGGATGTGGAAGATGCAAATTTGATAATGATATTAGGCATTATCCTCTCTTTATAAACTGTTTAGCTTGGGGTGCTTTATTAGAGAAAGTAAGGTTTGGGAAGAGTTTGAATGAGATGGGTAGAGGCCACTTGATGAGTAGGAAGTGGGGGGTGGTTATTGTAACCATGAGGAAAAGGCATAGAAACTTTGAGACCTCAAACATATGCCCATTGTGAACTGAAATGAAAGCCAACATTGTCCCAATTGTAACTTTGTCTGATTGCTACAGAAACAATTTGGGGTTAATCTAGCTGCCGAAATATACCAGGTTTTTATACATTTTCGTAATATTCACACAAAGTATTTTCTCTTAAATGGGTTGTTACATTGATTTGATCCTTGTCAAAAATGATCCCAACGCTTGAAATAATAAAGTGCATGAATCCTTACTTGGTGTCTTACCTCAATCCCATGGAGCAGATAAAGGGGCTTCCACTAAATAATCATAATAGCATTTTCAAGTGCTTAATATATGCCAAATACTGGGTTCAAGATAAGCAAGTCAGAAACAGTCCCTGTCCCACAGTGTAAGTAATAGAACAGGTACTTTCCTCTTCATCCAATCCCTTCTGCACCACCCAGGATTTGAGATCAGGTCTCCTGACTCTTGTGCTCCTTCAGTTAGAGCACTATGCTTCTAATTGTAGAAGTGAAAGCAAAAAATTCCTGTTGCCAGACAGCATGCGAAACACTAGGGAGTTGGGGAGGCTTAGCAGCACGCAGCAGACATTTTGGGGAGGGGAATGAAGAAGGGGGAATTTAAGAGAACTTGGAGCTTTTCCACAGTCTGGATCTTGAATTTGAGGGGTGGACTCTTTGTCTTCTTCCAACTTGCTCTGATGATTCACCCATGCATCAGGGTGGGTTATGAAGAAACAGCCCAAGTCTCATGCGTTGATACAGCTCTGCTGCCCTGGGATTCACACTGAGAGGTTAGGAATTAAAATGGGAGCGGCATGGGTTTGAGCAAGAAATATCAACTTGGGCAGGGACTGTGGGTATGGTCTAGGAACCCCACCACCTCACTGGCCAAAAGGGCCAAAGCCAAGGCTGCCAAATACAGGAATGGCGGTTCTGGCAATTTGTGATTTACCGGAACTGTGTTTTGGCCTATTCTGGTTTATTCCCATTCCCAATTATTACTATCTCTGTCCCAAGGTGCACAGGAAAGAAAAATCCAACCCTCTCTCATGCCCTCGTCCAAATTTACGAATACGTGAGTGTTCCTGCCCCGATTAGCAGCAGCATGAGCTGCGTTACAAATCATCCGTTGGTTGGTGACCTTGATTCCATGTCCCTAGGCTCAGTGAGCTGGCTGATTGGACCAGATGGAAAAGTACCATGGCTGTCCACATTTGCTTTCTGAACTCAATATATAATAACTTCAGAGATTTTGTTTTCTACAGAATGACCACATTTTAGCCTAGCACCTCCCACTTCTCTGTATTCCCACAACCCTCAAGATGTCTTTTTCTGATTTTTTTAACAAATGCTAGAGGTTCATGCAACTATAACATAAATTCAAATGTCATATTTGCATAAAGGAATAAATGTTTTGAAATATTAGGAGGAAGGAAATGATTTGCCATAAAAAAATTCAGTTGATTAGCAGTTTTCCAATTTAATAACAACATCATTCTTCGGCTTCACTCTGTTGCCTTAGGCGGACAGTTGTCCTTCACTTTGAAGATGATGATGCCAATGGTAAGGCAGCAAACATGTGCATAGGAATCCGTGGGGAAGCTCCCTTGACAATTTGCCCACTGTTCTCTCCACACTTTGCTACCCTTCACTGAACAAGACACAGTTAAATGGAGAGAAGATAATAACACTATACATTTAGAAGACTTTATCCATTTTTCCCTTAAGTTTTGAATGCTTCCTAATGAATTTAGTCATGGATGCATGTTGTTCTTCAATCTGTAAATATTTGAAATAGATAAGTGGATAATGACATGAAAAGCTTTTAAGTGATTCATTTTCAACACGCTATCCACGCTCAAAATGTAGATCTGTCTTTTGCTTCCCAAGTCTCTTTACTAACTGATATAATGATAATAATTGTGGTATAAAGTTAAGGGTTTTTTGTGCTAAGCACCGAAACTAAGCACTGGGGTAGATTCAACATAATCAGGAACAATGGAATCCCTGTCCCTCATGGGACTCACAGTCTAGATTAATCCATTTCTCTAGAACCTTACCTCCAGAGTACTTTAGAAATTTTGCGTAGTACAATATAGGGGAGAATGGAAGCTCTTTTTTGTCCAGAGTTTAGGGTATAATCAATGTGTTTCCAAAAGTAAACATAGTTCATACTGTCTTGCCTTACGCCGTCGAGTTGTCTCCGACCCACAGTGACTCCATGGACAAATCTCTCCCAAAGCGTCCTGCCTTCATCTGCAATCGCTCTGGTAGTGTATCAATAGAGTTTTCTTGGTAAACATGGAACAGATTTACCATTGCCTTCTTCCGTGCAATAAACTTGAGTCTCCACCCTCGACTCTCTGCCATGCCACTTCTACCCAACATGGTTGAGCTTTGATATAGTTCCTATAACTTACTTATTAATTTAGACTTAATTAGATTGGTTCTACATCTGGGTAATCTTAGGCCAGGGTTTTATATCCTGGATTAGTGGATAATCGATGTCAGGGAATGTTTGATTGCATGAGCTGCTCCCAATGGCTACTGCTTGAGTCCAGGGAGGCTTCAACATCAGCAAGGTAAGCCCACAACTGACACTGTGTTTGCATTCAATAAACTGTGAAGTCAGCTATTTATTCCAATTCTGTTACAGGTAAATATTTTTTTTTTCTGTCTCCATCTTTTAGTAATGTATAAGCTTCATATCATCAGGGAACGTGTTTCATGTTTCTGTTTCTCAGCAAGCACCCTTACTACTATTTCACTATATAAATGATAAAACACTGGCAAAGGTTACCAAGGAAGTTATAAAATCTCCATCTTCAGGAGCAAAAGAGATAACTCTTTTATTCTCTGATTTTTCTCTGATACATCACCCAATTCTGCTCGTTCAGGCTCATGAATATATTGTTGATGGGCCCCTTCCTTTCCTCATTCACCTCTTTAACAGGGATTTTCCGAAAGGATGTATTCCACCCTTTAAAAATGTATTATTATTATTATCATTGTCATCATTACTATTATATTTGTTCAATGCTTACTCTATGTCAAGCACTGTTCAAAGCACTGTTAAGGTTAATCATATTGGGCACAGCACCTGTCCTATCTGGAGTTCACAGCTGTAGTAGTGGAAAGAACAAGGTTTGAATCCCCATTTTACAGATGAGGAAATTGAGGCAACCTTTCTCTAATTGAAATCTTCCCCCCTCACTCTCCTCTTACCCCTTACACTCTACCTTCAATTTTCACAAGTCTCCCCCATAATGAAAGTCCCATTCCTTGATCTTTTTGTTCCCTCCAGTGATAATCCACTGTCCTGTTCCAATATATATATATATATGCGTATAAAAGAAAGGAGGGCATCTCCTATTTTCACTTCCTTTCTAACTACTTCCTTTCTGGCTCCATCTTGATAGTTGTCATCCCATTCACTCTACATACCCCACTTTCACTTAAGTCTCCAATGACCTCCTTCTGGCTAATTGTAATGCACCCTGTTCCATTTTAATCCTCTTTGGTTTGTCAAGCATCCTTAAACTATTGACACCCTCATAGGAACCAATCTCCAACCTTACTTTCACTAATCCAGCACCCTCCTCGTTCAATTCTTACCCTTTTTATGGTATTTTTTAAGTACTTATTGCGTTTCAGTCACTGTCCTTAGGACTGAGGTAGATATAATTTAATCGGGTTGGACAGAGTCCCTGTCTTACATGGAGCTTGCAATCTAAGTAGAATATTGAATCCCTATTTACAGCTGAAGAAACTGAGGCACAGAGAAATGATTTTCCCAAGGTCACACGGCAAGCAAGTGGCAGAGTCAGGATTAAAACTCAGGTCCTCTGAATGCCAGGCCTGGACATTTTCCACTAGGCCATACTGCTTTTATGTCTCAGATGACCTTTGCTGTCACCATTGATCTGCTTCATGAGGCCTGGAGCACATTTCCCCATATCTCTTGATATGGTGAATCATCTTGGGGCTAAACAATGCCAGCTACTGCTCACTTAGTAATGTGACCAAAAGTGAGGCAGATTGTACCATGTTTCTAATCAGGACTATTATCTTATCCCACCTTATCTTATCCATCTTAACCCATCCCATCTTATCTCATCTTATCCTGACTGGATTACTGCAGCAGCCACCTCTCTGATCTCCCATCCTCCTGTCTCTCCCCACTTCAGTCTATACCTCACGCTGCTGCCCGGATTGTCTTTGTGCAGAAACACTCAGGGCATGTTACTCCCCTCCTCAAAAATCTCCAGTGGCTGCCTGTCAACCTACACATCAAGCAAAAACTCCTCACTCTCAGCTTCAAGGCTGTCCATCACCTTGCCCCCTCCTACCTCACCTCCCTTCTCTCCTTCTCCAGCCCAGCCCGCACCCTCCACTCCTCTGCCGCTAACCTCCTCACTGTACCTCGTTCTCGCCTGTCCCACCATCGACCCCCGGCCCACGTCCTACCCCTGGCCTGGAATGCCCTCCCTCTGCACATCCGCCAAGCTAGCTCTCTTCCTCCCTTCAAAGCCCTACTGAGAGCTCACATCCTCCAGGAGGCCTTCCCAGACTGAGCCCCATTTTTCCTCTCCTCCTCCCCATCCCCCCCACCCTACCTCCTTCCCATCCCCACAACACCTGTATATATGTTTGTACAGATTTATTACTCTATTTAGCTTGTACATATTTAGTATTCTATTTATTTTATTAATGATGTGCATTTAGCTTTAATTCTATTTGTTCTGATGACTTGACACCTGTCCGCATGTTTTGTTTCGTTGTCTGTCTCCCCCTTCTAGACTGTGAGCCCGTTGTTGGGTAGGGACCGGCTCTATATGTTGCCAACTTGTACTTTCCAAGCACTTAGTGCAGTGCTCTGCACACAGTAAGCACTCAATAAATACGACTGAATGAATGACTAATAAGCCATCAGCAGGATAAGGCCAGAGGGTAGCATTTGCCCATCTCTTCCTCTATCTAGAGAAACTGCATGGACAGTGGAAAGACCCTAGTCCTGGGAACCAGAGGACTTGGATTCTAATCTGGGCTCTGGCAATTTGTTGCTATGTGACCTTGGGCAAATCACTTAACTTCTATTTGACTTAGTTCCCTCAACTGCAAAATGGGGATTCAACACTTGTTCCTCCTTCTACTTAAGACTGTGAGCCCCATGTGGGACCTGATTATCTTGTCTAATAATAGTTATAGCTCTTGTTACGGACTTATTATGTGCCAAGCACTGTTGTAAATGCTGGGGTAGATACAAGTTAATAAGGTTGACACGGTCCCTTCTCCAAATGGGGATCACACTCTCGATCCCCATAATCAGAGCTTAGTATAGTGCTTGGCATATGTAAGAGTTTAGCAAATACAATTTGATAATTATTTTCATTATTATTCTTATTATCTCTAATAGTGTCCTGTGTCACTGGATTAAGCAGAAATTCACCGAGTATGGGGATTTCACTTTGCACACTGACAGACAGACCCAGCAAGGGCCTGATTCCCAACGAATTAAGTGTAGATTTACGGAGGGAAAAGTTCTAGAGATTACAAAGCCATGCTTTCTACCCATTCACAGAGGGGAAGCAGTTTTCTATATTTCCCTTTCATACTTCAGTTTATTTTTTATTTATTCTGACCATCACTAAATATTTGCTATGTGTCAAAAACTGTGCAAAGTATTGAGGTAGATACAAGATAATCAGTTGTCCCCCCTCTTCCACATAGGGTTCACAGTGTAAGTGGTAGGGAGAGCAGGAATTGATTGATTGATTCATTCATTCATTTGTTCATTCATATTTATTGAGTGCTTACTGTGTGCACAGCACTGGATTAAGCACTTGGGAGAGTACAGTATAACAATTAACAGACACATTCCCTTCCCACAACGAGTTTACAATCTAGAGGAGGAGACAGACTTTAATATAAACAGATAAATTACAGATATTTACAACAGTGCTGCGGGGCTCAGGGAGTGGGGGATGAATAAATGGAGTAAGTCAGGGCATCGAGGAAGGGAGTGAGAGGAGAGGAAAGGAGGGCTTAGTCAGGGAAGGCCTCTTGGAGGAGATGTGCCTTCAATAAGGCTTTCTGGGGGGGAGAGTAATTGTGTGCCGGATATGAGGAGGAACGGCATTCCAGGCAAGAGGCGTGGCATGGGATCATATCTATTTATAAATGAAAAATGAAGCATAGAGAAATAGAATAACTTGCCCAAAATCACAGAGTCACTGACGGAGCTAAGATTAGATCTTGGCTCTCCTGACTTCAAGTCACTAGGCAAGTGTTCTCCCATTTTCCTAGAAGCATCACATTTAAATATTAAATTTAATACAAAAGTCTCCTCATACTAAATATTTGCCTACTCTATGTTATGCTGTGTACATACAATTTGTACTTAACTCTTCAGGGCCAGGATTTGCCTCCTGTTTAGCCAGATTTCTTTTTCCTCCTAAAATTATATTTCCTTCAAGAGGCTTTCTCTAAATCCTTGCTTCCCCTGTTTACCTTCCCTTCTGAATTTGGTCCTTTCAAGTATTTGCTATTCATGCCACTTCTGGCCCAACATCACTTATGCACATATCCATAAACTTTCCAATTTCCCCTACCTGTAATTTGTATTAATGTTGTCTCCCTCTCTAGTCTGTAAGCACCTTAATAATAGCAATAATAATAATAATAATAATAATAATAATAATAATAGTATTTGTTTAGCACTTACTATGTGCAAGGTACTATACTAAGTACTAGGTGGATACAAGTAAATTGTGTTGGACACATTCTCTGTCCCACATGGGGCTCACGCTCTCAATCTCCATATTACGGATGAGGTAACTGAGGCATAGAATAGTGAAGTTACTTGGCCAAGGTCACACACAGACAAGGGGAGGAGCCATGATTAAAATCCATGGACCTTTGATTCCAAGGCCCATACTCTATCCAGTACACAATGCTGCTGATCCTTGTGGGCAGGGATTGGGTCTACCAACTCTCTTGCACTGTACTCTCCCAGACTGTTCATAATAACAATAATATTAATAATAATTATTATTATTATGGTATTTGTTAAGCTTTTACTATACGCCAAGCACTGTTCTTAGCACTGGAGTACATACAGGGTAATCAGGTTGTTCCATGTGGGGCTCACCCTTTAAATCTCCACTTTACAGATGAGGTAACTGAGGCACAGAGAGGTTCATCTGCTTGCCCAATGACACACAGCAGTTAAGTGGTGGAGCTGGGATTAGAACCCACATCCTCTGACTCCCAAGCCCATGCTCTTTCCACTTAGCCATGCTGCTTCTCTTACTTCACAGTAAGTGCTCAATGAATAGCATTGATTGAGTGGATAGTTCTGCCATTTGTAAACTGATGTATTGATTAATTTATCTATTTAACACAGAATGCAGTTGGGTTCCTGGCAAAAGCTATACCCTTCCTGCTCATTGACAATCATCCTGTGCTTACCTACACCTCATTTAATAAAGGTTTGACTCTAGGCCATCATCCGAAAAGCTGATGCAAACAATATCATCAGACAGAGCCACTCTACCAATCTATTTATCTTCAAAGCTTTGAGTCTGAATCTGCTGACAGGGATTACAAGCTCTAGGCTTCTGTTTCTGGAAATCCACTATTATCCATCTTTCCCTTTGGGTGTATTTTCTCTAGTCGTGTTGTTCATAGGAAGACTTGTGATGCTTTTGGACCAACCAGTGAATTTTAATTAATAGTACCTGTATACAGATAGCTATCTCAAAGGTCTCATTGTAACAGAGGCAATTATGGCATTTTATCTGAAAACAATGGGAAAACAAAGAGGCGACCCTTAGCAGAGCTAGTCTTGTTTTAAGTCAGTGACCCTTGTTGACACTGGCTAAGGATAAAGAGAATGAAAGTTCATCTGTGACAGGAAGAACTGGATAGTTGTCCATTGTGCATTTTATGAGACATTTCAAAATTAGTAAAGGCATTGCAATCTGGAGTTATTAAATAAACAAAATCCTAATGGGAATTTAGGCGGAATATTTTCATAATTTGATAATCTTTCTTAATCTTTGATAATAATAGCCCAACTACAGCTAAAATTAAATATCCAAGTAATGACTTTTGATCTTTTTTTAGTAAAGTCTTGGGAGTTTGAGTTATTAAACAATGGAACACAAAGGACCGCTTAAGTACAGGCATACCAGGTCAGTTCTGATCAACTTCTTGAAGTCGGCATTCACATTAGGGCAGAACTGGGACTAAAATTCTTGAATAATTAGATAGTTGCAACTACACACTAATATGCTTGCTTGTTACTTCATTTCCTGTAATAAATGTAGACAATGAAATAGATTTAGCAAAAGGCATCTTTCGCTTAGTAAATGTAAACATGACTGTACAAGTAACTGTATCGCTGCCTGGGATCCTGATTTATTGTTGGAATGGTAGCCTTCCCAGACTGAGCCCCCTCCTACCTTTCCCCCTCTTCCCCCTCCCCATCCCCGCTGCCTTACCTCCTTCCCCTCCCCACAGCAGCTGTATATATGTATATATGTTTGTACATATTTATTAATCTATTTATTTATTTTACTTGTACCTATCTATTCTATTTTATTTTGTTAGTATGTTAGTATGTTTGGTTTTGTTCTCTGTCTCCCCCTTCTAGACTGTGAGCCCGCTGCTGGGTAGGGACCGTCTCTATATGTTGCAAACTTGTAATAAGAACGATAATAATAATAATAATAATGGCGTTTATTAAGCGCTTACTATGTGCAAAACACTATTCTAAGTGCTGGGGAGGTTACAAGGTGATCAGGTTGTCCCACGTGGGGCTCACAGTCTTCATCCCCATTTTACAGATGAGGTAACTGAGGCCCAGAGAAGTGAAGTGACTTGCCCAAAGTCACCCAGCTGACAAGTGGCGGAGCCAGGATTTGAACCGATGACCTCTGACTTCAAAGCCTGGGCTCTTTCCACTCAGCCACGCTGCTTCCAACTTGTACTTCCCAAGCGCTTAGTACAGTGCTCTGCACACAGTAAGTGCTCAAAAAATACGATTGAATGAATGAATGAATGAATGGTAAACTGATTTTATTCTACCATGGGATGGACATGGTAGACTTCAGTATATACACCCTTAATTATAGGCTCATAATACAGGTAATATGACCACACATCCAGGCCCACTGACAATATAGAGAATGTACTATTTCATAGGAACACAGCCTAAAATAGTAAAAATGGTAATACCAATGATAACTTTGGTATTTGATGACTGCTTACTCTGTGCCAAGCATTGTTCTAATGCTGGAGTAGTTTCAAGTTAATCAGTTCAGATACAGTACCTGTCCCACATAGGGCTCACAGTCAAAGAGGGAGAAAAGATACTGAATCTCCATTTTACGGAAGACAAAAATGAGACACAGAAAAGTTAAATGACTTGCCCAAGGCCACACAGCAGGCAAGTGACAAAAAGAGGGCTAGAATTCAAGTCACATGACTCACAGACCCAAGCTTTTTTGTTCCCAACTAGACTGCACTAAACGTCTACAGGACTATATAAAAAGAAGATGGCTATCCTTAAAGTCATATAAATTCGACCTCGAATTAAAAATCATCAGGAACAGAGTCAAACTCATCGGAAGGAATAATGTTCTTATACCTTCCATGGGGCTGAGAAACAGTCATATGAAGAAAGAATATAGTAGGGGCCATTTTGATGGATGATGTATGAAAAACAGGAATTATATTAATCCTATTAAAAATAATTTGACTGGAAATTCAGGGTTTAACTTCATAATACTGAGCTAAAAGACATACAATAAATTTTGCTTTACTTTTCTTTCATCCAGTCTATAATCCTGGTAAATTTGGGATGAATTTCATTCTGAACTTGCATCTTGATCTTGGTCTCCAATATTTCCTTGAAGCTTTCTCCTTAGTGGTTCGGATAGGGTGTTTAGGACTCAAAGCTACATTTTCTAAAAAGCATTTAGTTTAGCAACAATAGGAAAATTCAGGTCTAGTGCATATTCACTGGCCATAGAGAATGTATGGGAGATTCGCTATGATGCTAATGAAACTAATCGATGATATGGATATTTATTGAAACAGTACACCCTTTTCCCCCATATGGCAGGGAAGAGTGGTGATCACAATGCCAGGAAAATGCCTTCCGGGTTCCTCAGGGTCTTTTCCACAGCATGAGTGCTGTCAGGCTCCACTGCATTTGGACACTACACCAGTCATACACCCCCAAAACAGAATGTGATGAGGTACTTAGGGAGAGGATTCACCAGCTGCCCAGAGCAATGGTTTTATTGCTTTATTGCTGCAATGTCCCTTTTAATGGGCTGTTTCAGATTTGCTCTGGCCATGGCTGCTGCTTGCCAGAGTTTAGGAAGGATCCTTAGGCAGGAGAAAGGGAAGATTGTCCACAATCACATCAAGTTGGTAAGGAATTCCCAGACCTTTAGTGGCAAATATTAGTATTTATATTTTAGGATAAACATTGTAATTTTCCAGTAGTTATATGTGGACATATGCGCCGCCTTCCCAGTTAGGCCACAGAGGTGACCATTACAGTTGATGTGTATGAGGAGAGATTAAGAATAAACACAAGAAATGTCACATCCTCTAAGAGGCATGTCACACCCTCTGAGAGGCTTTCCCTGACTAAACCCACATTTCCCCTGTTCCCTCTTCCCTCTGTATCACCCTTGCACTCAGATTTGCACCTTTTATTCACCCCACCCTGAGCCTCACAAGCACTTATGTACGTGTCTGTATTCATTTTCACATATTTCTCCCCCTCTAGACTGTAAGCTCCTTGTGAGTAGGGAACATGTCTACCAACTCTGCTGTATTTTCCCCTGCCAAGCACTAACTTCAGTGATGTGCACACAGTAAGCACTCAATGCATATGATTGTTCGATCGATATCATTGCTATTTGTGAGCAGTAACCTATTCAGGCTAGTGTTCTCGTATTCTAAGACACAGAACTCCATTCTTATGTACAGGGAATCAGTGTACAAACAGAGGCCCCTTTGAAAATTAATAATGGTGTGATGTGGGAAATCAATGATAAATTATTTTATGTACATATAATGATAATTATTAAAAAAGAGATTTAGGAATGTTACAAAGAATGAAAACTTGTTCTCACAGATTCTAAATGCCATCAACAGCAAATAGTCAAATGATACAATGTTGGGTTCCATACATGTAATACGATTGTCTCAGTTTCAATTTCCTAGTCATTAGCAATCTGTGGTTAGTTTCTGAATACTATTCCTCTTGCACTAACTGCCCCTCGTTTCTTCCCTCCCACCTAAACTAATAGTTTTACTTGATACACAACATTTCTGTGAATCCAAGAGACTATGAGTTTCTGCCCTGTTGACCAGCTGTCCATGAGGTGGCTCCTTTTGAGTGTTTCACCTAGAAGGGATTTGATTCATGAGATCATCTGCCAATATGCCCAATAAGACGCCATACCCAGATGTGATGCAATCTGGTGGGATTTGGGGGCTAATGGCCAGCAGCTACGGTGGCAAGTCACACTTTCTCTTGAAATTGGGCTTAGAGCAACTGTGCTCAGTCTCATATTGGGTTCCATTAAGGATTCTTGTGCCCCATTCCTGATACAGGTGGCTCTGAGCACTCAGCTCTCCACTACCACCCTTTCCAGAGAAGCTGGGATGAAGCTGTCTCAGTTTTTCCCTACTCTCCTCCTCCCTCCGATGAACTTTAAAATAAAAAACAGATAAAAGAAGTTAAAGTGATTAGTATGGTGCTCAGCACGTAAGTGTTCAATACCACAGATTGACTGATAAAGAAAATATCCTTTTAGGTAAAATACTGGAAATAACCATCCACAATCTTAGGACAAGGCAATGCACTTTCAAAATTCCCAAAGAGCACAGATTTCCTACAGCTGATTCTTAGAGCTGTTGACATTCTCCCCATTTATTTCAATCTTAGATGGCCAATTCCATAGAGAAAGCGTGACTTATGGCAGTGCAAGTGATGGTAGCTGCAGGATTTTCCAGGTGGAAAAGGGGGCTCCCCTCTCCAGTACTGAATCAAGCACAGTTGGGCTCTGAGGTCCTAACTGCCACCCTGCCAGCCCCTCACCTGGCTCACTGTGATATTTTCCAGTGGTTTGTAGAGAATGGGAGGGTGCAGGTTGCTGAGTCCATAACCCTACCTCACCCACCTCTTATTCTCAGCAAATGATGGGATGCTAACTGGCAACTTCAGGGGAGGTGGCCAAAGATGCGTGGAGATGGAGAGATAGGGTCGGAGATTAATTAATTAATTAATGACGGCATTTGTTAAGCGCTCGCTATGTGCGTGGCACTGTTTTAAGCACCGGAGGGGAGATAAAAGGTGATCAGGTTGCCCCACGTGGGGCTCACTGTTTTAATCCCCATTTTACAGATGAGGTAACTGAGGCCCAGAGAAGCGAAGTTACTTGCCCAAGTCACACAGCTGACAAGTGGCAGAGCTGGGATTAGAACCCATGACCTCTGGCTCCCAAGCCCGGGCTCTTTCCATTGAGCCACGCTGCTGGGCTGAGTGGTCATACAGAGCCAGAAATTCCCTTCCTGTCTCTATCCTTGGCCCCACCCTCACTTTGCAAGCCAGAGCTTTTTTGGAGGCATTCACCAAATAGCAGGATTGTTGTCCAAAAGCCATATTTCTAAAATGGATAATTTTCCCCTGTCCTGTGACCTTATTCATCTATATTAATGTCTGTCTTCCCTTCTAGACTGTAAGCTCATTATGGGCAGGGAACATGTGTGTTTATTGTTGTATTGTACCCTCCCAAGTGCTTATTACAGGGTTCTGGTCACAATAAGCACTCAAAAAATAAGATTGACTCGTATCTACTCACATAACTTAGTAAGAGTCTTCCTTCAGTTAGAAGTTTCTTGAGGGAAATTACTGCATCCTATAAATCTCCTGATTACTCCCCATGGCTATACATTACAGAGGCAACATTGACTAAGGTATATTTGATTGGATTATGCCTACCCGTGGGTACCCTTATCCAATCGTCCTCTACACAGTTGAAGGGGTTGATTTACAAGCAGCTCATGAACTATTCCTCCGACTAGGTCCTGTAGATGGGATCTGATTGATTGAAAGATCTGCCAATCTTCTGATGCACTTAATAGCAAGACAACTGATATTGAGTGAGAGACAGAGAGAATCTTTCTGAAAATTCAAAATTAGTATCCTTCCCTGCAAGTTTTACAATGCTGTATTCCAGCTTCTTCCAGGGGTGAGGGTAGGGAAGGTCATACTGATGCCGCAGACAGAAAGAAGGAGGAGGAAAAACAGGGGCTGCTCCGTCCAGCTCTCCTTGAGAGGGTTGTCCCCACTCCAGGGGAATTCCCAACCACAATCCCTGGTCCCTGTGGCTGCTGACCAAATAGCACGAGTTTGGGAGTCACAGGACACAGGTTCTAATCTCAGCTCAGCCACTTGTCTGCTGTGTGACCTTGGGCAACCACTTAACTTCTCTGTGCCTCTGTTATCTCATTTGTAAAATGATGATTAAGACTGTGAGCCCCATGTGGGACACCCTGATTACCTTGTACCTACCCCAGCACTTAAAAAAGTGTTTGGCACATAGCAAGTGCTTAACTAATACCATAATTATTATTATTAGAGAGGAGCCAGGCTCACCAAATGTCCAAATATCCCACTTCCATCTTCCCCAGCTCTCCACCAAGTGAAATAGTTAACCATATATCATTATTTGGAGTCTTTACTATATTCTCTGATGTGATGTAGATCAAGCATGCTCTCTTTTTTTTTCAGAAATATCTTGAGCCACCCACACACTTCATTCCTAAGAATTCCCAGTGGAATAATTGCTTAAGACATTCAGCCACCTTAACATTTCCTCTTGTGATAAAAGGAAACAGCCCATGTCCCTACAAAAACACCCCTCTATTTTGTGGAAGAACAGATGTTTGTGCCTGAATGTTGTGTTTTAATAGCAGAATCAAACAACCTTCACAAAATGCAGATGGGGAAGCACATTGTTTAAATTGTCCAGTTCTTTAGCTGCAAGAGGAAGTTACCAGAGGATCCCTTGACGTTCTTTCTGATCATTCTCATAGAGATAATCAAACACCATGTGAGGAGAGGATGCAAGACTAAAACAGAGAAGACAGTGAAAAACTATCCTTCCCAGTACTAAGCTAAACAATGCCTTGCGCATATCTACCTCTGATGGCTATTATCAATATTCTAAATGGGATTACAATAATAATAATAATAATGTTGGTATTTGTTAAGTGCTTACTATGTGCAAAGCACTGTTCTAAGCACTAGGGTAGATACAAGGTAATCAGGTTGTCCCACGAGGGGCTCACAGTCTTCATCCCCATTTTACAGATGAGGGAACTGAGGCCCAGAGAAGTGAAGTGACTTGTCTAAAGTCACACAGCTGACAAGTGGTGGAGCCGGGATTTGAACACATGGCCTCTGACTCCAAAGCCCGTGCTCTTTCCACTGAGCCACGCTGCTTCCCAATTAAAAAGGAGGGGAATATAGAAACCTGAGAAGCAGCGTGGCTCAGTGGAAAGAGCCCAGGCTTTGGAGTCAGAGGTCATGGGTTCAAATCCCGACTCCGCCACTTGTCAGCTGTGTGACTTTGGGCAAGTCACTTCACTTCTCTGGGCCTCAGTTACCTCATCTGTAAAATGGGGATTAAGACCGTGAGCCCCACGTGGGACAACCTGTTCACTTTGTAATCTCCCCAGCGCTTAGAACAGTGCTTTGCACATAGTAAGCGCTTAATAAATGCCATTAAAAAAAAAAACCCTGGGGGATGGGATTTTATAAAGGGATTCAATCTGCAGAGAACCCAGGGAAGGAGAGAGGTAAGCAGAAGATAGAATCCCTGGAGAGAACAATCTGCACACAAGTCAAAACATGCCATGGGCTCCTTGACTTTTGTCTCTGATAAATTCCTTCAGGTTTTCTCTGTTCTCAGGAGCCTTTTTTGATGGTATTTGTTAAGTACTTACTACGTGCCAGGCACTGAACTAAGCACTGGGGAAGATACAAGTTAATCAGGTCGATTACGGTCCCTGTCCCACATAGGGCCCATAGTCTTAATCTCCACTTTACAAGATGAGGTAGCTTAGGTACAGAGAAGTAAAGTGACTTGCCCAAGGTCACACAGCAGATAAGTGGCAGAGTCAAGATTAGAACCCAGGTCCTTCTGATGCCCAGGCCCATGGTCTATCCACTAGGCAACACTGCTGTATAGTACAATGCCCCACATTAAACAGGCACTCAACTTAGACTTATGTTACTAGGTGCCCTGAAGCTATATATTACCTTAATTATTCGGAAGTATGGCTCCTGAATTTTCCTTCTCCCGGTATGTCCACAGGAAAGGCTTTGATTAATTCAGTGATAGGGGAGAGTGGGAGAATACAGAATAAATGAGATGACAGATAACCCAAGGGAACCTAAACTAATTTTTCGATTATCAAATACATTTGAAGGTTACCTTCCCTCACTTCAAAGCATAGGGGCTGCAGGCATAAAGTTAGACTGTGAATGCTCTTTTAAGTGGCATTTATTTAGCACTTACTCTGGGCCAAGCACTGACCTAAGCGTGGGGGAACATACAATGTAAGGGCTTAATACAGTGCTCTGCACACAGTAAGTAATAATTTATTTATGCTATTTATAAATAATTAATTTATAACGGATAGACAAATCATTATGTTGTTATTTATCAATTATTCATAATAAATAATAAATGAGTAAGCAATAAATTCCCTCTCAAGGTCACACCTGGATAGTTTCCAGTACTCTACCGGTCACGACAATAGGAGGGACAGTCAAGCAGAGGCATACCCTGCGTGGGTCAGTGGAAAGAGCACAGGTTTTGGAGTCAGAGGTCATGGGTTCAAATCCCGGCTCCGCCACTTGTCAGCTGTGTGACTTTGGGCAGGCCACTTAACTTCTCTGTGCCTCTGTTACCTCGTCTGTAAAATGGAGATTAAGACTGTGAGCCCCACGTGGGACGGCCTGATCACCCTGTACGCTCCCCAGTGCTTAGAACAGTGCTTTGCACATAGTAAGTGCTTAATAAATGTCATTATTATTATTATTATACCCATTCCATTCTTAGCTTGGGCAGTGGCTAGCGAGTGGAAGACAATCTGCTACAAGTCAAAACTCACCTCTGCTGGGCAGCAGCAGCATGGGAGACAGTCAAGGGTAGAGACTAGTTTACTGCGTGGAAGGAAGCAATGGTAAACCATTTCCATATTTTTACCAAGAAAACTCTATGGAGAAGCTACCAGAATGAGTGCAGTGGAAGTGAGGCCTTCTGAGAGAGATTTGTCCATCGAGCGCTTAGTACAGTGCTCTGCACACAGTAAGCGCTCAATAAATATGGTTGAAGGAATGAATGGTGTCACTATGGGTCGGACATGACTCAACTTGTACTTCCCAAGCACTCAGTACAGTGCTCTGCACACAGTAAGCGCTCAGTGAATACGATTAAATGAATGAATGACTCGACAGCATAAGACAGCAAGAAGTAATAAATGCGATTGAATGAATGAAAAAAGTAAATGAAGGCTTAGTGGAAAGAGCACAGGCTTGGGAGTCAGAAGACATGGGTTCTAAACACAGATACACCCACTTGTCTGCTGTGTGACCTTGGGCAAGCCACTGCAGTGTGGCTCAGTGGAACGAGCCCTGGCTTTGGAGTCAGAGGTCATGGGTTCAAATCCCGGCTCTGCCAATTCATCTTCATCAATTGTATTTATTGAGTGCTTACTATGTGCAGAGCACTGTACTAAGTGCTTGGGAAGTACAAATTGGCAACATATAGAGACAGTCCCTACCCAACATTGGGCTCACAGTCTAGAAGGGGGAGACAGAGAACAAAACCAAACGTACTAACAAAATAAAATAAATATAATAGATATGTACAAGTAAAATAAATAAATAAATAAATAGAGTAATTAATATGTACAAACATATACACATATATACAGGTGCTGTGGGGAAGGGAAGGAGGTAAGATGGGGGGGATGGAGAGGGGGACGAGGGGGAGAGGAAGGAAGGGGCTCAGTCTGGGAAGGCCTCCTGGAGGAGGTGAGCTCTCAGCAGGGCCTTGAAGGGAAGAAGAGAGCCAGCTTGGTGGATGGGCAGAGGGAGGGCATTCCAGGGCCGGGGGATGACGTGGGCCGGGGGTCAATGGCGGGACAGGCGAGAGCGAGGTACGATGAGGAGATTAGCGGCAGGGGAGCGGAGGGTGCGGGCTGGGCTGGAGAAGGAGAGAAGGGAGGTGAGGTAGGAGGGGGTGAGGTGATGGACAGCCTTGAAGCCCCGGGTGAGGAGTTTCTGCCTGATGCGCAGATTGATTGGTAGCCACTGGAGATTTCTGAGGAGGGGAGTGATATGCCCAGAGCGTTTCTGGACAAAGATAATCCGGGCAGCAGCATGAAGTATGGATTGAAGTGGAGAGAGACACGAGGATGGGAGATCAGAGAGAAGGCTGATGCAGTAGTCCAGATGGGATAGGATGAGAGCTTGAATGAGCAGGGTAGTGGTATGGAGAGGAAAGGGCGGATCTTGGCAATTGTCAGCTGTGTGACTTCGGGCAAGTCACTTCACTTCTCTGGGCCTCAGATCCCTCATCTGTAAAATGGGGATTAAGACTGTAAGCCCCCCATGGGATAACCTGATCACCTTGTAACTTCCCCAGTGTTTAGATCAGTGCTTTGCACATAGTAAGCACTTAATAAATGCCATTATTATTATTATTATTATTATTCTCTGTGCCTCAGTTACCTCATCTTTAAAAATGGGGATTAAGACTGTGAGCCCCACATGGGACAACTTGATTACTCTGTATCTACTCCAGTGCCTACAACAGTGCTTCACACATAGTAAGCACTTAACAAGCACCATAATTATTATTATTAATTATTATTATCTCTTCTCCCTAGAGCAAGCTCCTTCGACTTTCTCTACCAAGTAGCCCTTTTTCTCGGAATCTTCCACCTCCACCCTTCCCAGCCTCACAACACCTCAAAGTCAGACTTTTCCATCCCCTCTCCCCTCCCTCCTCCCTATGCCCCAAATCTTCATCTTCAGGATTAGCACTCAAACTAATTAAGTGAGCTCTTTTCTCCAATGCCCCATCCAGACACATCACCAGCTCATTCCATTTAGGAGACAAAAGCATATAGGTGAGAATCAGCCTTCTTCAGTTGACACTTGTAAAAGCATTACCACTTTGCACGGAGATGGTGGATACGCGACTGGGCTGACCACTGACTTTTTAGACAATTTTTCAAACCCTGCCCTGCCTCGGGCAGGTACAGCTACAGGAGCTTGATTAAATGACTACATTACATAGCCGAATTTGAAAATATAGTAAGAATTGAGCATTGCCCAAATCGATGAACAAAATGTGTTCTCATTGAACTCCAGCCAGTTTCCACTGCAAGGATGTAGTAAGATCTGGAGGGGAGTGAGAAGCAGCCCGGGCCTGGGGTTGAGAAGATCATGGATTGTAACCCTGGCCTTGCCACTCATCTGCTATGTGACCTTGGGTAAGTCACTTCACTTCTCTGTCCCTCAGTCACCCCATCTGTAAATTGGGGTTTGAGTCTGTGAACCCCATGTGGGACAGGGACCGTATCCAATCCTATTTACTGTTTAGTATTTAAGCAGCGTGGCTTAATGGAAAGAGCACGGGCTTGGGAGTCAGAAGTTGTGAGTTCTAATCCTGGCTCCACCACCTGTCAGCTATATGACTTTGGGAAAGTCACTTCACTCATTCATTCATTCAATCGTATTTATTGAGCACTTACTATGTGCAGAGCACTGTACTAAACGCTTGGGAAGTACAAGTTGGCAACATATAGAGACAGTCCCTACCCAACAGTGGGCTCACAGTCTAGAAGGGACTGTGTCTAACTTAACTTCTCTGTGCCTCAGTTACCTCATCTGTAAAATGGGGATTAAGACTGTGAGCCCCACATGGGACAACCTGATTACCTTGCATCTACCCCAGTGCTTACAACAGTGCTTGGTACATAGTAAGTGCTTAACAAAAACCATCATTATTATAATTATTACTTATATCCACCCCAGCACTTACTGCAGTGCCTGGTACATAGTAAGCACTCAACAAATACCATAATTATTATTATTAGTTCCAGGTTGAAGAGCTACCAGAAACTTCCATTGCGAACGTATACGATTTGGGAAGTACAGGACCTTTGTTTTCTCAAGTGAAGTGAAATGAACTGCACTACCGCACTTCCCCCACCCCTTTTATAAGAACTGCAATGTGACAGTATCATGGCCCATGTCCTGCCTCTGGCCTGGAACGCCCTCTGTCCTCAAATCCGACAGACAATTACTCTCCCCTGCTTCAAAGCCTTATGGAAGGCACAACTCCAGGAGGCCTTTCCAGACTAAGCCCCACTTTTCCTCTTCTCCCAGTCCCTTCTGCATCACCCTGACTTGCTCCCTTTTCCTTTCCCCACTCCTCCCAGCCTCACAGCACTTACGTATATATCTATAATTTTATTTATTTGTATTAATGACTGTCTTCCTCCCATTAGACTGTGAGCTTGCTGTGGACAGGGAATGTCACTATTTATTGTTGTATTGTACTTCCCCAGGTACTTAGTACAGTGTTCTCCACACAGTAAAGGCTTAATAAATACAGCTGAATGAATGAATGGCCAGTATACTAATTGAGGCCGGTGAAGTGAGGAACAATTCATTCATTCATTCATTCAATTGTACTTATTGAGCGCTTACTGTGTGCAGAGCACTGTACTAATCGCTTGGGAAGTACAAGTTGGCAACATATAGAGATGGTCCCTACCCAACAACGGGCTCACAGTCTAGAAGACAATCATCTCACTTCTTCTCAGCTGGGCCTCTGAAATTATCAGCCCTCTCAAAGGACAAGGACCATGTCTAATTCCCATTTGTGCATTCTCTCCCAGCACTTGATACAGTGTTCTACACACAGTGAATGCTTAATAAATATGACTACTACAACTGAACCCATTCTGCTAGTTTTTGAAGTTTATATGTGCCTGTGACCACTTTTCTATTTCTCCAAATGACATGAAACTCAAATCAATCCCACTTGCAGCCCCAGACAAGGCCATTCCCACAGGTGAGTTAGACCACAGCTCACAATCCTGTCCATAAATTACCATACAGAGCAGTACTGCGAAATGCACCTCTTGGAGACAACAATTCACAGCTTGACTGTCCCTCATCGATTTAATCTATAGTTGTGCTTCTCTTTCAAAGACGGAAAGTTCCAAAGTCTCATTTATCCTTTGGGAGTAAACACTGGCATTGATCCGAATCACTTGGAATTGAGTTCTTTAAATTTTTATTTTGTTTGTTTGCTTCTTCCAATGGTATTTATTAAGTACTTATTGCCTGCAAGGCAATGTACTTAGAGTGAGTAGATGCAATCCCTGCCCACAGGGAGCTTCATTCTATGGAGTTACCTTTATTTGGTGTTATACGATATTTCTGATTGCTGATTAATAGATTGTTTAGGCTGTTCAGATGAATACCATCCTGATGTATTAGTGACTTGTCCTACTAAGTAAGGAGAAGCAACACAGCCTACTGGAGAAAGCCCGGGATTTGGGAGTCAGAAGGACCTGGGTTCTAACCTTAGCTCTGTCAATTGCTTGCTGTGTGACCTTGGACAAATCACTTAACTTCTCTGTGCCTCAGTTTCCTCAACCATAAAATGGGGCTATCGAATGTCCTTACTACTTAGACTGTGAGCCCCACACAGGACAGGGACTCTTCATTCATTCAATTGCATTTATTAAGTGCTTACTGTGTGCAGAGCACTGTACTAAGCAGTTAGGAAAGCACAATGCCACAATAAACCTTGACATTCCCTGTTCACAAAGAGCTCACAGTCTAGAGGTGGGAGACAGAGACCAATATGAATAAATAAAATTACAGCTACATACATAAGTGTTGTGGGCCTCTAAGCAGGGGGAAGGACAAAGGGAGCAAGTCAGGGTGATGCAGAAGGGAGTGGGAGATGAGGAAAAGTGGGGCTTAGTCTGGGAAGGTCTCTTGGAGGAGATGTTCTTTCAATAAGAAGCAGCGTGGCTCAGTGGAAAGATCACGGACTTTGGAGTCAGAGGTCAGGGGTTCAAATCCCAGCTCCAGCAATTGTCAGCTGTGTGACTTTGGGCAAGTCACTTAACTTCTCTGTGCCTCAGTTGCCTCATCTGTAAAATGGGGATTAAGACTGTGAGCCCCATGTGGGACAAGCTGATCACCTTGTATCCCCCCCTGCACACTTAGAACAGTGCTCTGCACATAGTAAGAGCTTAACAAATGTCATTATTATTATTATTATTGTTATTGTATCCTTCAGTGCTTAGACCAGTGCTTTGCACATAGTAAGTGCTTAACAAATACCATCATTATTATTATTACTATTAATAAGGTTTTGAAGTTGGGGGAGAGTAATTGTCTGTCAGATACGAGGGGGATGGACGTTCCAGGCCGGAGGCAGGCGTGGACCAGGGGTCAGTAGTGATTCAGGTGAGATTGAGGTGAGAAGGTTAGCACTAGGGGAGAGAAATATTCAAGCTGAGTTGCAGAAGGAGAGAAGTGAGGTAAGGTAAGACGGGGCAAGGTGATGGACTCTGTCTGACCTAATTAACTTGTACTTTCCCCAGAGCTTGGAACAGTGTTAGACACATAATAAGCGCTTAACAAATACCATAATCAAGCAATAAATCAATCAATTAATTTACAATTGGTATAGAAATGAGTTAATCACCAGGGTGGACCTAACACTATTAAAGAATGGGACTATGCTATAATTTAATCTTCCTTGACTTTCCAAGTAAGTTTTAGCATCAGTGGTATTTCATTATTAATGGTATTTATGGAGCAGTGACAATGTGCAGGACATTGTATTAAGCACTTAGGAGAGTACAATACAACTGAGTTTCACTTCTTTTATTCATTCCTTTTAGACTGTGAGCCCACTGTTTGGTAGGGACTGTCTCTATATGTAGCCGACTTGTACTTCCCAAGCGCTTAGTACAATGCTCTGCACACAGTAAGCGCTCAATAAATACGATTGATTGAT
Organism: Tachyglossus aculeatus; assembly: GCF_015852505.1. Taxonomy (NCBI): domain Eukaryota; kingdom Metazoa; phylum Chordata; class Mammalia; order Monotremata; family Tachyglossidae; genus Tachyglossus; species Tachyglossus aculeatus. The sequence continues at coordinate 45,826,116 of NC_052066.1, forward strand.
TGATTGATTCATTCATTCATTCATTCAATTCATTCAATCATATTTACTGAGCACTTATTGTGTGCGGAGCACTGTGCTAAGCGCTTGGGAAGTACAAATCGGCAACATATAGAGATGGTCCCTACCAAACAATGGGCTCACAATCTATCACATCACACTGTTATAATCTAAACAGTTCATGACCTAATGTGTTAAGACAAAATGGATTCAGTCAGGAGGGAGTCCAGAATCACAAAATTTTAAATAACCTATGTTTCATTAACTTTTCCTAATTAGCTTATCAATTTTACTCACTAGCTTATAGACAAGCTATTTCAATTAGACAGGAAGAAAGTTTCTTCTGCCTAAGGAAGATGGGTTTCTGATCAGATTACTGAATTTTACTGTTTCTTATTCTATATATTCTGTTATACTGTTCTCTCCCAAGTGTTTAGTACAGTGCTCTTCACAAAACAAGCATTCAAATACGATTGACTGATTGATTGATTGATTGAGGACTTGAATCATCTGGGACCTCCTAGAATCTTTATAGTGTTTTTTCTTTGAAGAACATGGAAAGAAAGAGACGTAGAGTGGCCTAGATGCCTAGTGGATAGAGCATGGGCCTGGGAATCTGAAGGATCTGGGTTTTCATCCTGGCTCCACCACCAGTCTGCTGTGTGATCTTAGGCAAGTCACTTTTTTTTTAATAGCATTTATTAAGCGCTTACTATGTGCAGAGCACTGTTCTAAGTGCTGGGGAGGTTACAAGGTGATCAGGTTGTCCCACGGGGGGCTCATAGTCTTAATCCCCATTTTACAGATGAGGGAACTGAGGCCCAGAGAAGTGAAGCGACTTGCCCAAAGCTGACAGTTGCCGGGGCCGGGATTTGAACCCATGACCTCTGACTCCAAAGCCCGGGCTCTTTCCACTGAGCCATGAGTTACCTCATCTGTAAAAAAAATGGGGATTATGACTGTGAGCCTCATGTGAGACAGGAATGGTGTCCAACCTGATCAGCTTGTATCAGCTTAGAACAGTGCTTCGCACATATTAAGCACTTAAGAAATACTATTATTATTATTATTATTATTATTATTATTATTATTATTATTACCCCAGCACTTAGAACAATGCCTGGCAGTTAGGAAGTGCTTAACAAATACCATTAAAAAAATAACAAAACGGAATTAAGAAAACCTCCTCAAGGTAACTGGTACTAGCTGATCATTTTCTTCAAGCAAGGGCCCTGCTGTTTTCAGTAGAGTTCTTGCAGCTGTGATGCCATTCCAGTTTGTAATTATCATCCGGAATAGCGATTTCTGGGTTGTCCCACTTCTTGGGGAAGCCCAGGATCACCCTGGGGCTGTATGTCCTCCCAAGAACCCCCAGACAAAATCATTGCAATAGTACATCTGGGCCTCAAGCTCAACTGCGCTCCTATTAACTTGGCTCCTCGACCTTTCCTCTAAAGTCCTGGTGGAGGAATCTACCTCTGGCTTACAAGACGAAATATCTCATTTTTATGCCTTTTTATGATTCTAAATTATAAACAGTTTCCACCGAGTCCTGGAGAGTTTCCAAGAAGTTATTTTACAGAGTTTAATATTTTCAGAATCTGAGATGATTAGCAAACCTTAACCTGTCTCTCGTTAACCGTGATTTCACTTATTTTGCCCGTGAGGATATGAGCAAAAATGAACAGTGCATAGGAGGAAACCACCCCTACAACAACAACCAGGTCTCTGTGTGTGCACCTTAATGAGCCAACTGTCCCCAGATAATTTCCCGCTCTATCGCTCCAGGCACCGGCTGCTCTGTTGTTCCATCTAATTGCAAGGTATTTTTCACTCTGAGCCGTTGATTTGCCTTAAAAAAATCCAGTTTCTACTGCAAACCTGAATACTGTCTAATTGACTGATGTCTTTTCTAATGGACAGGATCTCTTTTTCTCCAACGCTAAAAGCGCACAGGGGAGAAAACACCAGAAAATAACATGGGAAAATTCCACATATCCCAATGTTTGGACATGCCTAGGACTAGTTGGGTTGCCTGAGAAAACTACTAGAAACTTGATCACAGTCAGGAGCTGCAAAATAATTCTCCAGTGGGTCTTAACCTAATAAAACATAGCTAATAAACTCAATGTGGGTCAGGAACATGCTTACAAACTCTGTTGTATTGTAATCTCCCAAGAGCTTTGTACAATGCTCTGTACACAGTAAGTGCTCAAAAAATACCATTGATTGATGATGATGGTATAGTGGATAGAGCAAGGACTTGGGAGTCAGAAGGTCATGGGTTCTAATCCTGGTTCCACCACCTGCCTGCTTTGTGACCTTGGGCAAATCACTTCACTTCTCTGTGCCTCAGTTACCTTATCTGTAAATTGGGGATTGAGACGGTGCGCTCCACATGGGACAGGGGAGTGTGTCCAACCCGATTTACTTGTATCTACCCCAGTGCTTAGTACAGTGCCTGGCACATAGTAAGTACTTAACGAATATGACTATTATTATTATTATTCTCTCTGCCTCAGTTACCTCAACTGTAAAATGGAGATTGAGATTGAGACCTGTATATATGTATATATGTTTGTACATATTTTTTACTCTATTTATTTATTTATTTTATTTGTACATATCTATTCTATTTATTTTATTTTGTTAGTATGTTTGGTTTTGTTCTCTGTCTCCCCCTTTCAGACTGTGAGCCCACTGTTGGGTAGGGACTGTCTCTATATGTTGCCAATTTGTACTTCCCAAGCGCTTAGTACAGTGCTCTGCACATAGTAAGCGCTCAATAAATACGATTGATGATGATGATGATGAGATTATGAGTCCCATGAGGGACAGGGACTGTGTCCAACTTAATTTGCTTGTATCTACCCGAGTGCTTAGTACAGTGCCTGGCACACAGTAAGCACTTAAGAATACCACAATTATTATTATTGTTATATATTTAAGCACTTACCTGTGCCAAGCGTTCTACTGAGCATTAGGGTAGCCACAGAATAATCAGATTGGACACAGTCTCCGTCCCACACACAATCCACACCAAGTTCCATTTTTGACCAAACCACCAGCCAGACCAGGCTTCATTTTGGTGGGGAAAATATTTCAATACACATGCTATGTTTGTAAGCTCCTTGTGTTCAAGGTTCATGTCTACCAACCCTGTATATTAATTATCCCAAGTGCTCATACAGTCCTCTGAATAAAGTAAGTACTCAATAGATATGATTAAGTGACTGATTTGTCAGAAGCATGATAAGTCATAATTGATGGACAGGATCTCTTAAGCATACATGGGAGGAGCATGGGAGAAAACACCAGAAAAGAACATGGGAAAATTCCAAATATCCCTGTGTTTAGACATGCCTAGTACTAGTTGTGATACCTGAGAAAACTACTAGAAACTTGATCACAGTCAAGAGCTGCAAAATAATTATCTAGTGGGTCATTTCACACGAAAGGAAGCTCCAAATGGAACCTAATTCTACCCAAGATCTCACCTTTCCCAATCCTATCACTTGGGGCTTTACAGTTGAGGAAACTGAGGCACAGAAAAGTGATTTTCCCACTTGTGGACAAGTGAAAAGTGGAAAAGCTGGGATTAAAACTCAGGCCCTGTAACTCCCAACAGGCTTTTTCCATTAGGGCACACTGCGTTAGCAGCATGGCTCAGTGGAAAGAGCCTGGGCTTGGGAGTCAGAGGTCGTGGGTTCTAATCCCGGCTCGGCCGCTTGTCAGCTGTGTGACCTTGGGCAAGTCACTTGATTTCTCTGTGCCTCAGTTGCCTCATCTGTAAAATGGGTATGAAGAGCGTGAGACCCACGTGGGACAACCTGATAATCTTGTATCCTCCCCAGCGCTTAGAACAGTGCTTTGCACATAGTAAGCGCTTAATAAATGCCATCATTATTATTAAGTGCTTAGTACAGTGCTCTGCACACAGTAAGTGCTCAATAAATACGATCGAATGAATGAATGAATAATGGTATTTATAATGGTATTTATTAAGAGCTTACTATGTGCCAGGCACAGTTCTAAGGCCAGGATAGATACGAGGTAATCGGGTTGGACACAGTCCCCTGTCCTACATAGGGCTCACAATCTCAATCCCCATTTTATATATGATAGAACTGAGGCACAGAGAAGTAAGTGACTTGCCCAAGGTCACACAGCAAAAAATTGGCAGATCCGAGATTAGAACCCAGGTTTTTCTGACTCCCAAGCCCGTGTTCTATCTACTAGGCCACCCTGCTTCTTATTTCCTTAGAGCTGCTAAGGACTATTCATTTACACAACGTCCCATAATAACAGGTCTTCACTAACACAGTTTAATCTTTTATGACAGAGATTTTTTTCCACAAAAGTTACAGTAATGAATATGAATGTTTATTCACCCTTCAAAGGAATTAGAAGCTGTTTCTGTAACCTAACTATTCTGCACAGTTGATTTTTAAGCCCATTCAAATGAATTTACTAGCTTCAATGAAAGGTCTATTTCTCTCTGTTGGATTAAAATGAATTTAAATGTGTCACTGTCATACTTTGGGCACACACTACAATAAACAAGTGATGCTCCTTTCCCTTAGAGAGACACCCCAATTAAGTTGATTATAGTGTTCACAGTGATGTCTCATGAATGCCAAAGAAAATAGCATTGCTCTGATTATAAAATATTTAGTCACTAGTACTGTGGAGATAAATAAAAATATACAGAAGAATCAACAAGAATATATACTTAAGAAGTAAAGAGTAAAATACAGGTCTAGTGAATTCCATGACAATTCCAGGGAGAAGTAGTGTGGCCTAGTAGATAGAACATGCGTCTAGGAGTCAGCAGGACCAGGGTTCTAATCCAACCTCTGCCAGTTGTCTGCTGTGTGACCTTGGGAAAGTGATTTAACTTCTCTGGACCTCAGTTACCTCATCTGTAAAATGGAGATTAAGACCATTTGTCCCATGTGGGACAGGGACCGTATTGAACCTTATACCTATCCCAAGCTTGTACCTACCCCAGTGCTTAATACAGGTCCTGGCCCATAGTAATCACTTAATAAATTCCGTGAAACAAAACAAAACAAAAAAGAAAAGGAAGAAGTTGTTCTTAGCCATTATAAAATATTAGGAGGAAACCTTGTTGTCTTTTTTATTTTTATTTTTTAATTTATAATGGTAGCTGTTAAACACTTCCTATATGCCAAGCACCATACTACATCCTGGGTAAGATACAAAATAATTACGGTGGAAACAGTCCTTGTCCCACAAGGGAATCACCAACTAAGGGAGCTATGAGTTTTGCTTCAAGGTAGGTGTATTGACTGTACCCCAGGACCTCATCATCATCATCGTCGTCACTGTCATCATCAATGGTATTTATTGAGCCCTTACTATGTACAAAATACTATACTAAGTGCTTGTGAGAGTACAACAGAGTTGGTGGACATGTTCTCTGCCCACAGTGAACTTAGTCTAGAGACTAATCTCGCCGTTAGTGTTCTAGATTTTCCATTTTATGTTGACTATTTTGGAATTGGTGAAATGGCCCTAAACTTAGATTTTTACCAGTTAATTAATGGGAAAATGTTCTAGAATTATAGGTGCTAATGCTTCATTGTGAGTGTGCAGGCACAAAGTGGGTAAGGATTTTAGGGAATTGACTTCATATCTCACCTATCCTAAAAAAACCCTCCCTTGACCCCATGACTCCCTCCAGTTATCACCAAAAATCCCTCCTACCCTTCTTCTCCAAACTCCTTGAATGAGCTGTCTGTAACAGCTGTCTCCACTTCCTCTCCTCCAATTCTCTCCTCGAAATTGTCCAATCTGACTTCCTCCCCCTTCACTGCACAGAAACTGTCCTCTCTAAGGACACCAAAGGTCTCCTTCTTGCCAAATCCATCAGCCTCTACTCCATCCCCCGGGCCTGGAATGCCCTCCCTCTGCCCATCCGCCAAGCTAGCTCTCTTCCTCCCTTCAAGGCCCTACTGAGAGCTCACCTCCTCCAGGAGGCCTTCCCAGACTGAATTCCTTCCCTCCTCTCCCCCTCGTCCCCTTCTCCATCCCCCCATCTTACCTCCTTCCCTTCCCCACAGCACCTGTATATACGTATATATGTTTGTACATATTTATTACTCTATTTATTTATTTATTTATTTTACCTGTGCATATCTATTCTATTTATTTTATTTTGTTAGTATGTTTGGTTTTGTTGTCTGTCTCCCCCTTTTAGACTGTGAGCCCACTGTTGGGTAGGGACTGTCTCTATATGTTGCCAACTTGTACTTCCCAAGCGCTTAGTACAGTGCTCTGCACACAGTAAGCACTCAATAAATACGATTGATTGACTGATTGATCCTAATCGTCCTTGTCCTGAGGCTGCCTTCAACACTGTTGACCACCCCTTCTCTTTGAAATATTATCCAACCTTGAATTCGCTGGACACTGCTTTCTACCTTTCGTCTAGACTGTGAGCCCACTCTTCTAGACTGTGAGCCCACTGTTGGGTAGGGACTGTCTTTATATGTTGCCAATTTGTACTTTCCAAGCACTCAGTACAGTGCTCTGCACACAGTAAGTGCTCAATAAATACAATTGATTGATTGATTGGTGGGCCCCTTTCCCTCTGGCCACTCAGGCTAAATTTCTTTGGTGGGCTTCTCCTCTGCCTCCCACCCTCTAACTGTGTGAGTCTTTCAAGAATCAGTTCTGGGTCATCATCTATTCTCCATCTAAACCTACTCCCTTGGAGAATTAATTCACTCCCATGGCTTCAACTACCATTTTTATGGGGATAATTACCAAATCTACATCTCCAGTTCTGATCTTCTCCTTCTCTGCAGTCTCATATTTCTTTCTGCCCTCAGGATGTCTTTATTTGGTTGTCCCACTTACATAACAAACTTAACATGTCCAAAACAGAATTTGTCTTCCCATCCAAACCCTGACCTCCCATGGACTTTTCCATCATTGTAGACAGCACCACCATCCTTTCTGTTTCACAAGTCCATACCTTTCATGCTAATAATAATAATAATAATAATAATGGCATCTATTAAGTGCTTACTATGTACAAAGCACTGTTCTAAGCGCTGGGGAGGTTACAAGGTGATCAGGTTGTCCCACGTGGGGCTCACAGTCTTAATCCCCATTTTACAGATGAGGTAACTGAGGCACAGAGAAGTTAAGTGACTTGCCCAAAGTCACACAGCTGACAATTGGCGGATCCAGGATTTGAACTCATGACCTCTGACTCCAAAGCCCGGGCTCTTTTGATTGATCTCTCTCAGTCAACCCACATTTTCACTGTCACTGAATCCTGTGGTTTCAACCTGGACAACATCACAAAAATCTGCCCTTTCCTCTCCATCCAAACTGCTACCACGTTAATTCAAGCGCTTACCCTGTTCCGCCTTGATTACTGCCTCTGTCTTTTTGCCGGCCTCCCTGCCTCCTGTCTTTCCCTAGTCTTGTCCTTACTTCGCTTTGCTCCTTCGATCATTTTTCCACATAACTATTCAGTCCATGTTTTCCCACTCCTCAAGAACCTCCAGTGGTTGTCCATCCACCTCCACATTAAACAGAAACTCTTTATCACTGGCTTTAACACACTCAATCACCTTGCCCTCTCCTACCTAATCTTACTACTTTCCTATTGCAACTTAGCCCTCACGCTTTCACTCTTCTAATCCCAACCTACTCACTGTACCTCCATCGTGTCTATCTCAACACTGACCTCTCAACTATGCCCTGCCTCTGGCCTGGAATATCCTCCCTCTTTACATCCAACAGACAATCACTCTACTCACCTTCAAAACCTTATTAGTACAGTGCCTGGCTCCTAGCTAGGCGCTTAACAAATACTGTCATTATTATTATTAATAAGAGCCCTCTTATCTTCTCCTACTCCCTTCTGTGTTACCCTTGCATTTGGATTTACACTCTTTATGAATTGTTTCCTCATACCTACAGAGTTTATGTATGTATCCATAATTTATGTATTTACATTAACATCTTCCCCTCTAGACTTTAAGCTTTTTGTGTACAAGAAACCTGTCTATCATCTTTGCTATACTGCACTCGCCTACTGCTTAGTACAGTGCTCGGCACAGAGTAAGTGCTCAAAAACTATTATTGACTTAGGTCTGAGAGGTGATAAGCTTCAAAATAGCTCACAGGCCAGAAAGCCATCCAGCTGGGCCTCTTCATCCTAGTTGGGAACTCTCAGGTAATAATGATAATAATAATGATAATGATAATAATAAAACAACTTTGGTATTTTGGGGTTACTGCTTTGGGTCAAGAACTGCACCAAGCATTGGAAGAACTATAATTCAATCATATTAAACACAATCCCTGTTTCGCATGGGGCTCAAAATTTAAGGGGGTGGGAGAGCAGGTGTTTAATCCCCATTTTACAGAGGAGGAAACTGAGGTACAGAGATGTCAGGTGACCATTCCAAATCACACTTGGATAAATGGCCAAGCTTGGATTAGGACCCCAGTCTCCTGACTCCCACCCCTGGCTCTTTCCATGACCATGACTGTGTTCCATAAAAAACCCCTACACCCTAAATTCCTACTTTAGTGGATTAACCCACTTCCTTTCATGGGCACAGCCTTGAGGTCTAGGGCAGGCAAGGCAGACCTGGTGCTTATGGGAGCAGCCAACCTTCTGCCCTCCTTTCTTTTCTCCTTCCTGACTGAAGCTGGGAGGGAAGAAGGAGCCAGGAGGAAAGGAAAAGGGCAGGGAGATGAAGCTAACCAGGCTAGCAGCAATAGATGTTGTTATGAACAAAGTTCAAGAAATTAATGAAATACTGGAGCTTGAGAGTGGGGAGACGGGGGAGGAGGGGCCCACGTTTGAGCTGCAGGGGGGCAGGAAATCCCCTAGAAACAAAGAAGTGGAATAAGAATAGAAGTCGGGTGTCTGGGAGGGATTTAGTGTTATTGCATCCAGTTTTAGGGCCTGGTCAATGTGTCAGGGCTGGTTCTGGAACAGAACCTAATAAATAGTATAAAAACATATGAGAGAAGGAACATATTATGGCTACATAATGTTAGTATGTTTGTGCTGTCCAGATTATTTTGTCTCTTTATAGCTGGATACTTTCTTGGCATGACGAATGCAAAGTTGAAAACAAATCCTAGAGGCTCTGGGTATTTCAACCAAAATTTTCTTTCAGAATAAAAAAAAATTAGAGTGAATCCTTTAGGATAATGGAACTATGGGTTTGCACTAGATGAACTGCAGCTCATCAACGTCCAAATGTCAATTAGTGACCTTAGTTTGTCCATCATGATGACATAAAAAGAATCAGGACTTTATTTAGGTCATGGTCCAAAGCCATCATCATGGATAAACACTGCTTTAAGCGTCACGGTCGTTTTACACAGATTCTTAACCCAGCTGCACACTCAGCTCTTTCCTTGGTAAACTGAATATTCGGAAGGTCCAGCAGGGCCTCGTGCCACACAATCTTTTCCCCTTCACTCCTTACTTCCCTCTGCCATTCCCTCAGTCCCTCTCCACCTCCCTCCCAACTCCACCTACCTCCTAGCTTGCCTGGGGATACTTCAATATGATCCTTTAATTAGCTGGTCCCTTGATACTTGAACAAATACCCTGGATTTCAGTTTGTGATGTTGAAGAAGGAACGCAGTTGTATGAAACAGAGTGAGCTCTCCCTTATCTGGCGTTTTAGAGTGTTTACAGGATATGGAGTGTTTTCTCTCTCTGGATTCCTCCTTCTCTTTTAGCTTCTGATTTCACAGATGCCTCCTTTCTGATTTATATACCACACTCACCATGGTGTCAGCATTTATAACCTTGTTGGGCTATTTCCTTGGAATTCCTTGACATGGTTTCTGTACCACTGCCTCCCCTGCTCCACACACCAGATGGTGGCAGAAAATAATAATGATAAATGTGGCATTTATTAAAACTGTGAGCCCCCCTTGGGGCAACCTGATCACTTGGTGACCTCCCCAGCACTTAGAACAGTGCTTTGCACATAGTAAGCACTTAATACCATTGTTGTTACTATTAGTAAGAGCTCACTATGTTCCAGGCACTGTACTAAGCACTTGGGTAGGTATGAGATAATTGGTTGGACACAGTCCCTGTCCCACATATGGCTCATACTCTTAATCTCCATTTTACAGATGAGGTAACTGAGGCCCAGAGAAGTGAGGTGACTTGCCCAGTGTCACAAAGCAGACAAGTGGCAGAGCCAGGATTAGAATTTAGATCCATCTAACTCCCAGGACCATGCTCTATCTATTAGGCCATGCTGCTTTGAGCGATAAGGGATTGGGCCCAGATGAGAGGATGGGAGATTGGGGCATTGATGGACAAAGTTTAGCGATTATAAGGCAAGTTCCATATGAAGTTGAACTTCTGCAAGGGTGTTGTGGGATTCAAATCTCTTTGTGAGTAGGAATTCAAGAGAAGCAGCATGGCCTGGTAGCAAGAGCATGGGTTTGGGAATCAGAAGACATGGCCTCTAATCCCGGCTCTACCACTTGTCTGCCGTGTGACCTTGGGCAAATCACTTAACTTCTGGTGCTTCAGTTACTTCATCTGTAACATGGGGATTAAGATTGTGAGCTCCATGTGGGACAATCCGATTATCTTGTATCTACCTCATCTGTAACATGGGGATTAAGACTGTGAGTCACAGCCATGGTACAACCTGATCACCTTGTAACTTCCCCATTCATTCATTCAATCATATTTATTGAGTGCTTACCGTGTGCAGAGCACTGTACTAAGCACTTGTGAAGTACAAGTTGGCAACATATAGAGACGGTCCCTACCCAACAGTGGGCTCACAGCCTAGAAGCACTTAGAACAGTGCTTTACACATAGTAAGTGCTTAATAAATGCCATCATCATTATTATTATTACCCCAATGCTTAGAACAGTGCTTGGAACATAGTAAGTGCTCAACAAATACCATTATTATTACTATTATTACTTATCTTCTACAGAAGACACCGTCAGGTATTTTAACACATTCACCAGCAGCAGCAGCGAAAGCAGCAAATGTCAATGTTCACAGACGCACAGCTTAGCTAGGTAGGTCACATGAAAAGAGTGGATGAAAGCAGGAGACCCAAGCAGCTGCTCTTTGGGAGACTGAAAAGGGGCATATGCAGAGTAAATGATTTAGTCATGGTAGAGCACCATTTCCAACCAAGTGTTAAACTACGGCTCTGATGGGATGTGCACAGATCAGCCTGGCAGACAGCAATCAGGAAAGGATTTGTTCTCTTTGAACACAGACTTCCCAGAGACTGAGATATCAAGAGGCTATCTCAAAAATAGCTAGGGACCTTGTATGGGGCAAACCTCTCATGGCAGCTAGGGAATGCAGAGCAGCAATAGTCAGAGAAGCAGCGTGGCTCAGTGGAAAGAGCACGGGCTTTGGAGTCAGAGGTCATGGGTTCAAATCCCAGCTCCGCCAATTGTCAGCTGTGTGACTTTGGGCAAGTCACTTCACTTCTCTGGGCCTCAGTTCCTTCATCTGTAAAATGGGGATTAAGACCACGAGCCCACTTTTAGACTGTGAGCCCACTGTTGGGTAGGGACTGTCTCTATATGTTGCCAACTTGTACTTCCCAAGCGCTTAGTACAGTGCTCTGCACACAGTAAGCGCTCAATAAATATGATTGATTGATTGATTGATTGACAACCTGATCACCTTGTAACCTCTCCAGTGCTTAGAACAGTGCTTTACACATAGTTAATGCTTAATAAATGCCATTATTATTATTATTTGAGTCCTCTCAGCCAGAGGCACGGGCATGGATATGGTTTCCCCAACAGGACTCAGTGGAAAGAGCATGGGCTTTGGAGTCAGAGGTCATGGGTTCAAATCCCAGCTCCGCCAGTTTTCAGCTGTGTGACTTTGGGCAAGTCACTTTATTTCTCTGTGCCTCAGATACCTTATCTGTAAAATGGGGATTAAGACTGTGAGCCCCCAGTGGCACAATCTGATCACCTTGTATCCCTCCAGTGCTTAGAACAGTGCTTTGCACATAGTAAGTGCTTAATAAATGCCATCATTATTATCATTATTATTATCTTTGAAAATGAAAGACTGGTAAAACTAGGATTGGCTAGCAGACAGAGGACAGGCCAGAAGCAAGACAAGTGCTCGTAGGGGTGGGGAGAAGGAGGAAAGAGGAAGCTTGGAGGGTAGGAGGCCCAGAGTCTGCAAGACTACAGCCATTCATGACAACTGGGGAGAGGAAGAGGAGAGAGGAAGGAGAGAAGCGGGGTGGAGACAAAGAAAAGTATCAGACACTTGGACACAGAAAAGGTATTCCATCTAATTGTGAAACAAATACATTTCAAATTTGAATCTAGATTTCAGTAAAAGGATTGGAATGACCGCTGTTTTCTATAAATGAAGCCTTAGAAGCCTTTAATTCCACTTAACAGTTGGATATATATATCTGAGTTCAATATTGAGATAATGGATATACAGTCTAGAAGCACAGAAGGAGGTAAAACTTGGCCAAAGGCTGTTAAAAGTATCTTAGATCGACTCCTGCGCTATTGGGTAAACTATAACTTCCATAAATTTTCAAAATGGTGCCCTAGGTTTTTTCCAAAAAGCTCTTACATAAATGGGATTAGCAGAGCTAAAGTGGTCTACCGACCTCTAAAACTTAAGGGGTCATTACTGCACAGTGGATGCAATGTACATCACATCCCTATGGCTGTTTGCCAGAAGTTCTTGATAGAAATCATCCTTTAAGCAAAAGTAGGAATGGGGGAGAAAAATTAGCCTGATGCTTTGAAAAAGTGCCATTGTCACCTAGATCTTGAATACTTTGCACTTTCATTTTGTTTCCAAATATAAACGAGGTATGAAAATGAATGAAAATATTGTGATTTGTACGTTTCTTTGCTTTTGGTGAAACATGTTGTATTATCATTGTTCTTGTCTAAGCCTTAGTGTAAGCCCCCAGAATAGCAACTTTGATCCTCAGATGAGGGAGGAAAGGTCTAGAGCCTACATTAGGCACAGAGGCTAATCAGGAAGGTAAACCCTGAAGGTAAACCCAAACGGACCAGTCAGGGACCAGATCAGGTCTGGATGAAATAACATAAACACAGATTGGTGCACCCCTACCCAGATATCTGTGAAACAACCAATTTCAGGTACCTAGTATTGTCCTGTGAGGCATAGGATTGCACCCAAGGAGGTCTGAGAGTGTCTTAATACTTGTGATATTTGTTAAGCACTTACTAGGTACAAAACACCGTACCAAGAGCTGGGGTAGATATGAGATAATCAGGTTGGACTCAGTCCCTGCCTCACACGGAGATCACAGTCTAAGTGTGTCTTCTCTAGGTCAGTCTTTCTCTCTTTCCAGTCTGGAGAATCTGAGCTTGTTCAGTACAATTATCCATAAATGACTGAATGAAAGGTATTTATTAAGCACTTAATATGTGCAGAAGAGCACTGCACCAAGTGCTTGAGAAAGTACAACAGAGTTGATAAACATAATCCATGCTCTCAAGGAGTTTAGAGCCTACAGTGGAGACAGACATTACAACGAATTACCATTAGGTGAAGTATAAATGTGCTGCGCTGTGGGGTTGCTTAAGGGATACACAGCTAAGTGTACAGATGATGTAGAGGGAAGGGCTGGTAGGGGAATGTAGGTTTAATCATGGGAGGTCTCTTGGAGGAAATGAGATTTTAGCAATTTATCATCTGGCCTCTTCCCATTCTCCTATTGCCAAGAGTCCCTAGCAAGACAAAAGTGGATAGGAAGGTTAACCTGGGTTCTTCTAGACCACTGTTATATCCTAGGCCTTAATATGTAGGTCAGAATCTCATGGTGATGCTCTTGAAACCACCTCAGCCTATTGTGTGTTTGCTGAAAAGGGAGTAAAAGGGGTGATAGAAGAACTGTTCACACTCAACTCTACCTGGTCAACCTAGATCTAACACTCTCTACTCCAAGTGCTTCTTCTGATACCTCAAGATTACTGTTTTAGACCCAAGCTAAATTTAAGCTGTGCTGCTTTCAACCTCCACCTCAGAACAGAAGAAAGATTTTCAAATAGAAAGAGGGAGGCAAGGAGGGGAAGATGGAGGGAGGTAGTGAAGGAGAGAGGACAATATGACAAAAACATGATACGAGCTATTATGTGGTCCAGTGGTTTATCTGAACCAGTATCCCACCTCTGGCAGAGAGTGCAGGATGCCAGAAGCACAGGGTGGCACATCTTGGCCATCTAGATATCCATCCAAATATTTTTCAGTGTCTCATCCAACATGGCCAAGTGGATAGATCACGAGTTTAGGAGTCAGAAGATCGTGGATTCTAATTCCGGCTCCGCCACTTGTCTGCTGCATGACCTTGGGCAAGTCACTTAACTTCTCTGGGCCTCAGTTCCCTCATTTGTAAAATGGGAATTGAGACTGTGAGCCCCATGTGGAACCGGTACTGTGTCCAATCTGATTATTTTGTAACTACCCCAGTGCTGAGAACAGTACTTGATACATAGTGCTTAACAAATGCCATCATCATCACCTAACTTTCTCGTCTATACCCATAACTTTCTTTCTAGTCCATCACATATTTGGAATTTTTTTCCAATGAATTTATCCCAATCCCCTAACTGGTATTTTCAGCATTCACCATTCTCTGTGATACAGAAGTGTATGCTTTTCCACCTGGTGTTTGAAGAAGTAGTTTTATTCTTATCACCCCAAGCTTCAAACTAACCCTAATCATCTCCCTAACCCCAAGGAGGGAGATATAAAAAAGCACAAATAAACACTAGAGGAGCAGCATGTCCTAGTGGAAAGAGCACAAACCTGAGAGTCAGAGGACCTGCTTTCTAATCCCAGATGTACGTCATGTCTCTTATGGGACCTTGGGCAAGTCACTGAACTTCTCTGTGCATCAGTTACCTCATCTGTAAAATAGGGAATAGGACTGTGAGCCCCAAGAGGAACATGGACTGTGTCTAACCTGAATAGCTTGTGATTTCCCAGGTGCTTAGTACAGTGCCTGGCATATAGTAGTAGCAATAATAATGATAATAAAAATTGTGATATTTGTTAAGCACTTACTATGTGCTGAGCACTATTCTCAGTGCTGGGGTAGATGCAACTTCTCTGGGAACTAAAGCACAGAGAAGTTAAGTGACTTGCCCTAGGTGATACAGCAGACATGTGGCAGAGTCGGGATTAGAACCCAGGGCCTCTGACTCCCGGGCTTATGATCTTTCCACTAGGCCACACTACCTCCCAGCACTTAGTAAGTGCTTAACAAATACCATTTAAACAAAACAAAACAGAAAACATTCCATAGGTCTGAGGAACATCATCTCTGCCCAGTAGAGAATTGTTTGCTACACGATCACATGAACGTATCACAGCCCGAATCCTAGAACAACTGCCATGGGGGCCCTGGATTGGACATTATTGTGGTCCTAATTGTTCCAGGGTTTGCTTCTTAGGTGGTGGTCTAGGAGGTACCTTTGAGTGCTTCCCTTCCCAATCTTGAGATTCATTCATTCAATCATATTTATTGAGCACTTATTGTGTGCACAGCACTGTACTAAGCACTTGGCTAGTACAGTTGGCAACATATAGAGACGGTCCCTAGCCAACAACGGGCTCACAGTCTAGAGGGGGGAGACAGACAACAAAACAAAACATGTAGACAGGTGTCAAAATCGTTAGGATAAATAGAAGTATAGCTATATGCACATCATTAAAAACTAAATAGAATAGTAAATATGTACAAGTAAAATAAATAGAGTAATAAATCTGTATAAGCATATACACAGGTGCTGTGGGGAGGGGAAGGAGGTAGGGCAGCGGGGAGGAGGAGAGGAAAATGGGGCTCAGTCTGGGAAGGCCTCCTGGAGGAGGTGAGCTCTCAGTAGGGCTTTGAAGGAGGGAAGAGAGCTAGTTTGGTGGATGTGTGGAGGGAGGGCATTACAGGCCAGGGGAAGGTTGTGGGCCGGGGGTCAACGGCGGGACAGGCGAGAACGAGGCACAGTGATATATCTGTCCTTCATTAATCTCCTCGATGTCAGATACCCGTTATCAAGTTCACCATAGTGACATTCACTGAGTTTATCCAATGCTTCTGAGACCTAGTGAAAGTTCCTGGTGATCACCACTCTTTTTGGAAATCTCAGAACAGAGAAAAATCCATATCTGTCACCCAAACTGATTACCCTTCAACCTGCCTACTCGAAACCATTCTCTAATCAAAAGATAAAAGATTCGCTAAGCTAAAATGTGAGGTGACTGTGTGAGTGAAGATATCCACAACAATGTTTCAATTGACCTTTTTTCAATTATTTATACTGCAGGGGATTAGACTGAACAGGCAAATTTTGGGCTCGTCTTGACTTTAGATTTGTGCTTTAAAGTATTTGGTCATGAAAACTGCCCAATTTTAATACCCTTTCTAAATTCCTGTGGGACGAAGTGTGTATGTTTGACTGTCAAAAACAAAAGTAGTGCTCCAGTTTTTAGTTTATTTCTGGTTAGATAAGAAAAAGATAATTGAACTATTAGACTTAACACTTCCAAAAGAGGACTTGGGTAAATGCTGTGATGAAAATTATGCCTTCATCTAATCGTGAACACTCCTCTGGCGAGGTATTAACATTTCATTGACACAGGGTAGTAGAATGTGAATACCTTAAAGCTGATTTGACCCTAAATCTCCACTTACACAATCCAGAAAAATGTGATGCCCCTTTTACTGAAGAATCCTTTTACATAACTTTTAAAAGAAAAAAAAACCTCATGATTATTTTAATAGCTTGCCTTTCTGTTACGTGAGCACAGATAATGAAATAAATAAATCAAATTCTTCACCACTGATATAGTAGTAATTATTACTGAGCCCAAGAACATTACAACATTCAAGTTCCCCTACATCTTTGCCTTCAATACCTCATTCTGGGACACACTTTTATAAACACAGGCTTATATATGTAAGCACAGATTGTTTTTAGCTTTTTGAACTCAAAATGTACCTTTTGCCCCTAATACAGCATTCTTGAAGACAAAGATTCTTCTGGAATCTCTTTAGCCCTTGAGCTACTTCTGGTTTGGTCTACCTGCCCAACACTTAAAGTTGTGATTTAAAAGTGAGCAGATGTTTCAGCCAAACATAGCCACTCCCAAACATCTGACCTAAAAAATGAATACTCCCCAACCTCCCTACCACCCAATTCTGCCTCAGTAGTTCCAGATTCCATGGCCCAGTGGAAGGAGCACAGGCCTAGGAATCAGAGGACCTGGGCTCTAATTCCCGCTCCACCATTTGACTGCTGTGTGACTGTAGGCAAGCCAGTTAACTTCTTTGTGCTTCAGTTCACTTATCTGCAAAATGGAGATTCAATATCTGTTCTCCCTCCTACTTAGACTCTGAACCCCAGGTGGAACCTTATTATCTTGTATCTTCCCCAGTACTTATTGCAGTGCTTAGCACATAGTAAGCACTTAGCAAATACCAATACCATTGGAGGTTTTCCCAGACTGAGCCCCCTCCTTCCTCTCTCCCTCCTCCCTCTCTCGATCCCTCCCGCCTTACCTCCTTCCCTTCCCCACAGCACCTGTATATATGTATATATGTTTGTACGGATTGATTACTCTATTTATTTATTTATTTTACTTGTACATTTTTATTCTACTTATTTTGTTTTGTTAATATGTTTTGTTTTGTTCTCTGTCTCCCCCTTCTAGACTGTGAGCCCACTGTTGGGTAGGGACCGTCTCTATATGTTGCCAACGTGTACTTCCCAAGCACTTAGTACAGTTCTCTGCACACAGTAAGCGCTCAGTAAATACGATTGAATGAATTATTAAATCTATAATTCTATTTATCTATTTTGTTGCTATTGATGCCCCTCTACTTGTTTTGTTTTGTTTTCTGCCTCCCCCCTTCTAGACTGTGAGCCCGTTGTTGGGTAGTGACTGTCTCTATCTGTTGCTAAATTATATTTTCCAAGCTCTTGGTACAGTGCTCTGCACATGGCGCTCAATAAATACGATTGAATGAATGAATGAATTATACACACACACACACACACACACACACACACACACACACACACACACACACCCATGTCCATTTTGCGTGAGCCACACATGGCAGTCCTCGAGCACCAAGGAAGCAGAGAACTGCTGCTTTTCAGCATGAGCAGAAGAGAAGAGACAATGGAGAGATGAGACTGTCAGCTTGTTGTAGGCAAAGAACATATCTCCTAACTCCGGTGCATTGTTCTCTTCCAAGCGCCTAGTACAGTGCTCTGCACATAAGAAGTGCTCAATAAATATCATGATGATGATGATGGTGAGATACAGGTAAAGATTAATGAGACTCGGCTGTAATTTTCATACATTCATTCATTCAATTGCATTTATTGAGCGCTTACTGTGCGCAGAGCACTGTACTAAGCACTTGGAAAGTACAACTTGGCAACAGATAGAGACAATCCCTACCTACCAATGGGCTTACAGTCTAGAAGGGGGAGAATGACAACAAAACAATAACATCAATATCAAAATAAATAAATAATAACAATAATAATAATGGCATTTACTAAGTGCTTACTACGTGCAAAGCACTGTTCTAAGCACTGGGGAGGTTACAAGGAGATCAGGTTGTCCCTCGGGAGGCTCACAGTCTTAATCCCCATTTTACAGATGAGGGAACTGAGGCACAGAGGAGTTGAGTTGCCCAAAGTCACACAGCTGACAATTGTCAGAGCTGGGATTTGAACCCATGACCCCTGACTCCAAAGCCCGTGCTCTTTCCACTGAGTCACACTGCTTCTATATATCTATAGAATTATAGCTATATACACATCATTGATAAAATAAATAGAATATTGAATATGTACAAATATACAGAAGTTATGTGGGGCAGAGAAGGGGGTAGAGCAGAGGGAGGGAGTAGGGGTGATGGGGAGGGGAGGAGGAGCAGAGGAAAAAGGGGGCTCAGTCTGGGAAGGCCTCCTGGAGGAGGTGAGCTCTCAGTAGGGCTTTGAAGGGGGAAGAGAGCTAGTTTGGCGGATGTGAGGAGGGAGCTTTTAAGAGAGCCTGCTGCCCTTTGATGCAAGGAGTGAGTCAGGTTGACATGTTGATTGTCTTCATTTCCAACATCTTGACACATGTTATGATAGCCAGCTGGAATTGGGAGGTACTTCATTCATTAATTCAATCATGGCCTAGTAGATAGAGCATGGACTCGGGAGTCAGAAGGTCATGGGTTGTAATCCTGCCTCCTTCACTTGTCTGCTGTGTGATCCCGGGCAAGTCACTTCATTTCTTGTGGCTTAGTGGAAAGAGCACGAGCTTGGGAGTTAGAGGTCATGGGTTCGAATACCAGCTCAGCCACTTGTCAGCCGTGTGAATTTGGGCAAGTCACTTAACTTCTCTGGGCCTCAGTTACCGC